>NC_050575.1:152229647-152402899 GCF_011100635.1 Trichosurus vulpecula | reverse complement strand
CCCTGAATAAGGCCCATGATGTACAGATGAAACCCAATATGGAAGCAGTTAGTGAAAGATGACTATTCTCTCAGAAGAACTCCTCAAGCCATCTAATAAGATGGCACTATGAAAAGAGTACTGACTCTAGACTCAGAGAAACTGGGTTCAACTCCTGACTCAATCACATCATATCTCTATAACTAGACAAATTTTCCTCAAAGGTAAAATGAGGGCATATGCATAGACTAGAATCAGAAGTGCCAAACACACAGCCCTATGAGGAAAACAAAACTCCCAACTGTTCACCGAACCAAATTAAAATGTAGTTCTGGTCTGATTTTAATATGTTACTGTATTAATAAATACAGTCAATCCTCAACTTTCAAGGGGGTAACATTCCTAGAAAACAGCACCAAAGTAAAAAAGGTGAGTGTTGATACCTTGAACCTATGGAAAATAGGGGATTAGGGTCCCACAACCACCCAAAACTATAACTTTTCACTAGAAATTGCTTAACATACACTTTTCTGCATACAATTCTTTATAACAAAATATTAATTCTGATAATATGCACTTTTCACAACACAGTAACCATGAAATAACCCATAAAATGCAGTACACAAAATAAAATTGGTAACATGCAAAACGTTTTTCTTGCTATCTTCCTCCTTTTTTGCAGATACGACAAATAGTCCAAAATTTTACATCGCACCTGCCCCCCTTTTTTTCTCTACTGCAAGTAGCTATGAACATATGTGGTTTCCAATGTGGAAGTAAAAATGAGATAATTAATAAAATCATAAGAATGCCTGAAGCCTTGAAAGTTAAACATGCAAATGCTGAGGACTGACTGTATGTAAGCAGGTGTGATTTTTCTAAGTCAATATGTGCCCATAGGATCCTTATGTCCAGTTTAGTGGCCCCCATTTCTATTTTCATGTGATATCACTGGACTAGGTGACCTTAAAGTTCCCTTTCATCTCTAAATCTAGGATTCTAGGATCTTACGAGCCTTCAGAAAAAATAGCACAACTTAATTAGCCAAGGAACTGCTACTCTACCAGCTGAATAGTATTAGAGCAGAAACTAAAACCTGCTTTTTTTCTCCCTTCTCCTCCCCCTCCAATCCCATTCCATCCCATTCCAATTCCTACCTTTAGACTAGCTTTAAATTACTCTGTACTCCCAGGGTATTGGCAACACTGAATTAGTAATGCTAAAAATTTATCTTTACAACCTATTGTCTTAGGTAAGATTGTATCAATAGCTCCAGATGGACCAGTCTCCAAGAATAATTCCACTTCACCTTATCATTGACAGAAATCACATTTACATATTCTACTGGTAGAACCGATAATGCAAGGGATGATTAATGTCCCTGATGTACAGATACCTGTAGACTGTTTGATCAATGTCTCCCCAAGCAAGTGTCTTTCATTCTGGATGCTCAGAGTCCAAAAACCACTCTGTGATTAATGTAACTAAATGTTTGGGGTCAGCTCAAGCTGCAGTCTCTGTTCCTGATTTCCCTGCCACACTAAAGAGAGGTCACAAGAGAGTGGATTAGTCATGTGGAGAAAAAGTCTGAGTGCATAACTTCCAATATCACCTTAAGGGAAGCTATAGGGTCTGGTCATAGAAAATTTCCCCCAGAGTTTTATAATTCACACCAAAGAATCCACACAACAGTTTTCCTCCTTGTTAAGCGGAAGAACCAACAGGCCTTTTCTCAGTTTAACATCAAGGACTGGTGGGGGATGGGGATAGTGTCCTGCTGAAGGTTAAACATATTCAGCTTTGTTTATTACATTTAGTTAACTAGGGAAACCCACATCTCTCAAGCTATTCCCCAGAGAGATGCAAGCCCAGGCTAAACGGAGGAGAACAAAAGGTAAGGAAAATAGGAGAAGTAGTTTTTTCTTTCATTGCCTCCCATCAGAAGAAACAGAGGAAGGAGATGCATTAGAAATGTGTTTTTAGAAATGTATTTTAATAATTGGCCTTTAGTGCCACTTAAACAGGGTACCTGAGGTGCCTGGTGAGTATACTGCAAGTTAGGGAGTGGGCCCTATTAACTTAGCCCTCCATGACATGACTTGTGGTGAGCACCACACATAAATGTCACACAGCACAAAGGGACAAATTGCCTGGCACTTCCTGGCCAAGCTTCTGATGTCAGGAAATCTACTTTCCGTTGGAAGCCAACGCTTCAGGAAATTTATTCACTATCAGCGCATTTCCATAATCATATGCATATTTAACACCCAACTAAGCCAGGCTGCGCCTAGCTGTGGGTCCTGAGGAGTACATATTTAAGAATACATTACTACAAGAATATGTTGATGTCTCCTGGCCCATTCCCAAGTCTCACAAGTGCATTGTGATTAAATGCCCAAACCAGAAAATATTAAGAAAAAAATCTGAAAGCAAACCTTGTAATCAAACCCCAAAGAAGGAGGATGGAAGGGAGAGGAGCACAAGATGAAGAGCCCTGGGCCTAGGAACAAAGTCTTGATACCCAAAGGATGTAGACAGAACTATAACTAATGCAAGGCAAACCAGATTCTGCCCCTATGTATCTATATGAGGGAGGTGGAGGAAGGAGAACAGACAGGGAATGAGCTTTCTTCACATGCCTAATGTGATCATTTCCATGTCCATACTTTGCCTCAGCTGTCCTCTAGTGACCTGTGCAACCACCTCAAGGTCCTGTCTCTATGACAACCCTGTTTAAGGACCCACATTCCCCCACCGCAAACCCCAGTAGGGGAAGGGACCCAACAATTTGGGAAGCAGACCATTGCCCCTCCTGGCACAACTGCACTTATAATCGGGCTGTCTTCTGGGATACTGTCAAGAGCTCATTAGAGTGTAAGTTCCTTGAGAGCAAAGACTATTTTGGGTTTTTGCCTTTTTTGTGCACTCCAGTGCTTAACACAATGCCTGGCATCTACTAGGTACTTAATAAATTCTTCTTGACTTGCCAGCACTACAGCACCTCTCCCCTTCCTCTCAACAATTCTTTCGTCCACCCCGGAAAAGAAAAAAAAAAAAACCTGTATTTTCTCCAGATGTAAGAATTCCTCCTTAAGATTCTGCATATGAAAGGTAATTAAACATATGAGGGGGATGGGGAGAGGGCATAACTGCACCAACACTCTTGCTCTGAGAAGATGTAGGACAGCTTCCTACAGAAGCAATAGAATGAAATGTCAAGAGTCATGAAATCTAACCCCATCTCTCCTATGTTATGGCCTTGTCATGACTTCTCCTTACCTTTGTATTTCCCAGTCTATTGAATATGAAACAATTTCCATCAACCTTCTAGTGCTCTTGTCCTGTAGGCTTCTGGCTCTGAGAAGAATTCTTGGTCCACAAGATTTATAGCTTAAAAAAGTCCTTAGGGGACATATTTTCCAACCGAATCTTTTTATGGATGAAGAAACTGAGGCCCAAAGAGGGAGAATGACTTGGTTATGGTTCCATATTCAGTGATCTCTCCACTACACTACATCATGAAAGCCTAGGCAACAGGTAGTTGTTGTTCAATTGTGTCCAACTCTTCATGACTCCATTTAGGGTTTTGTTGACAAAGATACAGGAGTGGTTTGCCATTTCCTTCTCCAGCTCGTTTTACAGATAAGGAAACTGAGGTAAACAGGGTTAAGTGACTTGCCCAGGATCATACAGCTAGTTTCTGAGGCCACATTTGAACTAAGAAAGATAAGTCTTCTTGATTCCAAGCCCAGTGCTCTATTTGCTGTGCCACCTTGCTACCCCAGGCAATGAGAGATTTATTTATTCTCCAATTAAATAATTTAGGGAGTATCTACTGCTGTTAGGCTAGCACAGTGCTAGGGGCCAATCATCAGATAAGAAATGTTCTGTAGCTCTATAAATAATCTCTTCCAGAATCTCAGAAAGAGGATGGGCAGCAAATAATTAGGGGAAAATGAATTTTGTAGTCATTGAGCGTAATATGCCAGCTGTTGCTTTATTGGCCCCTCACTAATATTAACGGAACAGTCCTGAAAGAAAAAAGCAAAGAGATACCAAGAGCTCTAGAAATAGATGGTTAGCTCATATGGAATGAAGACTAAGGGCCAGAGGGGACGTTAGACTATACGTACAGAGAAGTAAAGAGAGGAATTATGCTATCAACAAATGGAATTTCCAATTCTTTCAGAGAATTTAGAGCTAGAAATTCTGCTAATACAATTTCCCTCATTTTACAAACTCAAGGAATTCCAGGTCTCACAGTTAGTAAGTGACAGAGGCAGGATTTAAACCCAAATCCAATCAGATTTCCTTGTCAATCTATCACAAGACCTCTCAAGACTGCCTAAGACTAGGAGGAAGAAGGGTTCCCAATTTGAAGCAATAGAAAAAAGCATTGGCTCTGGAATCAAATTACCTGGGTTCAAATCCCACCTTGAATGCCTCCTCCCTACATGACCTTGGGCAAACCATTTAACCTCTCTGGGACCTCAGTCCATCATCTTAAAAATGAGGAATTGGGACTAGGAGGACTCTGAGGTCCCTTTTATCCCTAAGTCTATGATCTTATGATCCTAATTAGGATTAAAAAGACCACATGCTTGACAACCAGTCCCCACCCTTGACAAATCATCAGTAGCCAATGGCAAGGCAGAATGCTTTATGCAGAGGGAAGGTCATGGCTCAACGAGCCCTGGAGGCCATGTACCCCGACTCAGTCCCTTTGGTAACACAAGTTCTAGCCTTGAGTTGGTAAAGAAATCTCCTCCTCCCCTGGTCCTCCTGGCTTCGTTCAAGATTCAGCTCAAATCCCCACTTCTGCAGGAGGCCTTTCCTAATCCCTGCCTCCACCTACCCAGTGCTTTCTTTATGGGAATATGTCCTATTTATCCTGAATGTGATTTCTATGTGCAGAGTTATTTACATGTTATCACCACCAGTAGAAAGTAAGCTTCTTGACAGTAGGCTGTGTGTTTTTGCTTTTCTTCATATGTCCAACACTTAGCAAAGTGTCAGTAAATGTTTAATAAATGCTTGATGACTGAGTCTTTGAGAGAGGTGCTTGAGGAAGAAGCTGTGAGGGAAAGGTAAAACCTCGAGTGAGAACTTCAGCAGACCTAAGTCCTAGGAAATTATTTAAACTGCCTGGTCAAAGTTCCACCTGTAAAGCTTGTCCCCTCCTCCAAACTGGGTTTTAGGGGGCTCACCCCCTGCACAGATTCCCAAGGAAATCTCATGGGATGTCCTTGTAGCACCCTGATGCATTTCTCTAAGATTGGCCTCTTGCTACAGATTCCATTTCTTCAAATGAGTTCTTAAGCTTGTATAAATAACAGAAAGAAAAATACCTATTAGCCTGCTAAATAGTGTGGAATATTTGCCTTTGCAGATTGAAATAGTTTGTGTAGCTTTGGAATTTTCTAAAAAGGTGAAAAGGAACATGAAGAAAGAGAGAAGGGAGAGAAGTTTCCCTCTGCAGCCAAAACACAAATCCAATAAAAGGAAAAAATTATTTCAATAAGCAATCCTGGGGAAAAACACAGAGCCCAATTTTATTCATAAAACAACTGATTTACAGCATTCTAGCTAAAAGCAGCTTTTAACTTAGGGAACTGTAAGAGCCTCTGAGAGTCTATTTATTATTCAACAAAATATTCAAGATTAATAAAGGTATCTTTAATACTAATATAGCAGCAAGAGCTAATGTATGTAAAATAATTATTATGAAAAGTATTATCAATAATTTGAGGAATAATGTACATGCATAATGAATGAATTTTGCCCTTGGGTATTAGCTTACATCTTGGCCTGATTTCGTATGGAAAAACTCTGCATTACAATGAAAGGCAGAATGATCACACAGTATAACTGCTAGCTTTATCACTGCTTGGAAGGATCCTAAAACTGTCAACCAAATAGAAAAATGACATTTGCTCCTGTGATCCATCTCATACAGGACTGGGGACATTGAGATTTATTGCTCTTACAGTAATGGGAACAACCTGAACGCCCAACTGATTTGCAAAATTATAATTATTTGGCTATGAAGATGTAAATCAAGATAAAAGAAAATGACCAAACGCCATCACAAATGTAGCACCAGACTTTGAGCAAGGGAGAAGGCACTTGGTTTTATTCTATTAGTCAAAATACTTCTCATGCTGAAGTTCAAAGGAGCAGAGAGGGAAGGGCTGGAAGAGTCTTTGAAGAGCTTAGGGTGAGAGCTATGGACTCAGAAGGACCTCAGAGGCCATCTAATCAAACTCCTTTGTTTTTTTTTTAATTTTTAAACATTCTTATTTAAAGCTTTGAATTCTAAATACTGTCCCTCCTCTCTTCTCTCCCCCCTCCCTGAGATGGTAAGCAATCAAATATAGGTTTATACCTGTGCAATTATATAAAACATTTCCATATTAGTCACTTTGTACAAGAAGATGAATGAAAGAAAAAAATGAAAGAAAGAAAGTAAAAAATAGCATACTTCACTCCGTACTCAAACAATATCCATTCTTTCTCAGGAGGTGAATAGTATGCTTCATCATTAGTCCTTTGGGATTGTCTTGGACCATTGTATTGCTGAGAATAGCTAAGTCATTCACAATTCTTCATCAAACAATATTACTGTTACTCTGTACATGTTCTGGTTCTGTTCATTTCACTATGTACCGGTTCATGTAAGACTTTCCAGGTTTTTCTGAAATCATCCCATTTGTCATTTCTTATAGCACAATAATATTTCATTACAATCATATACCACAGCTTGCTAAGCCATTCACCAATTGATGGACACCCCTTCGATTTCCAATTCTTAACCACCACAAAACGAGCTGCTATAAATATTGTTGTACAAATAGGTCACTCTCCATTTTTGGATATCTTTGGGATATAGACCTAGCAGTGGTATTGGTGGATCAAAGGGTAGGCAGGGTTTTATAGCCCTTTGGGTATAGTTCCAAATTGCTCTCCAGAATGGTTGATCAGTTCACAATTCCACCAATAGTGCATTAGTGTCCCCGTTTGCCCACATCCCCTCCAACATCCAACATCTTCCTTTTTTGTCATATAAGCCAATTTGATAGATGTGAAGTGGTACCTCAGAAAAACTGCCTCATTTTACAGATGAGGAAACTGAAGTTTCTCAGAGTTAATGGACTTTCCCAAGGTCACAAATGTAATAAATAGCAGAGACAGGACATGGAACCAGATCTTCTGACTCCAGAGATCATTTGGTCCAACCCCCATGTTTTCCAGAAGGGGCCCAGAGAGGGAAAATCTGTTGCCAAAGGATACTGGTAGAAAGTGACAGCCAGGAGTTGAACCTATATCCTCTGACTCCAAATGCAGGTCCCTTCCCCCAGGCTGCCTCCATTTGTTAGGAGCATTTCCTCTGACTGTCTCCCATGCCTGGAATGAACTCCCTCCTCTACTCTGACCACTGACCTACCTGGTCCTTTAGGTCCCAACCAAAATCCCACTTTCTCCAGGCAGGTTTCCCCAATTCCTCTTAATTCCAGCGTCTTCCTCATGTTAATTATTTCAGATTTATCTTGCGTTTAGCTTGGTTTGCATATATCTGTTTGCATGTTGCCTCCCCATTGACGGGAGCTCCTTAAGGGCAGGTACTGTCTTTTACCTCTTTTTGTATCCCCAGTGACAGCACAGAGATTGGCATAATGGCTGGCACATACTAGGCACTTAATAAATGTTGATTGATTGATTGATTTTCAAATAGTGAGTAGTGAAACTACATGAAAAGGAAAATTGCTTTTGACTTTCAAGAATTGGTAGGAGCTGCCTAAACAGTTTATTTGAATACATGAAGAATCTGTAATATTATCATACAGAACTTTCACTCCATGGAGGCACTTTGCCCAGTCTATGACTTTGTAGATAAGTCTAGAGAGCTTCCTGAAGCACGCAGAGATGATGTGACTTTCCCAGGACCACAAAGCTAGTAAACTTTAGAGGTGGGAGTTGAAGCAACCCCAGGACCCTCCTGAAACCCAGTCCTGCATTCTATTTACTCTACGCCATACGGACTCTATACCTACTATTTCCTATGTTTTAAAAAAGGATCTGGTTCTACATATGTGAATACACAGTCATAAATGTTTAAAGGGGATTTGAAGGGAATTATTGATAAATTGATAACTTTTATTTAAATAATTTTGAGTTTGAAATTCAACCCTTTTTTCTATAAAGCTAAATTCTTATTTCTGAAGTTATTTAGAAGTGAATTGGTAGGACTTTTGATTTTCTTTTAAATGTTTAAGGTTCTAGCCCAGTTTTTTTTCCTCTAGAGGAATTTTCTGTTTTTCTCTGTATTCTGAAGACTTTACAATTCCCTATTGGGAATGAAGTCTTCCCAAATTAAACAAACCAACTCATGTATAAATCTGGCCAAAATTGATCAAACCATGGACAGAACTGGAAGTAATGGACCACCACCCAAGCGGCAAATTGCTTAAGGCAGAGTTTTCCCAACTGTAGGGCATATCCCACTGCAGGGAAGGGGGATGTGAAACAACAACCAAAATTATTGGGTGTTTTTTAAATACCACTTCCACCCAAACACAACTATTTTTTTCAATGAAAGCAAGACCTAGATCACAGTCAACAAAAACAAGACTAATACAGTGAATTCGCTTCAACTACCAGTGAGTACTACTTTAATTTTTAATAAAATGTGAGCTAAGAAAAAATTTCTTTCCAGTGACTTTTTGGATAAAAAATGACATCACTAGTACAGTTTGGAAATCATTGCCTTCATCTAACAAAAATAATAACAATAAAAATTCACATTTCTAAAGTGCTTTACAATTTACAAAGCACTTTCCTCACAATGACCCAGAGTAGGTATTATCATCGACATTTTACAGAGAAGGAAATTGAAACCCAAAGAGAGGAGAGGCTGCCTGGTACTATAGAGAGATTTAGAGACAGATTTTGCATGGGTTTAAATCAACTAACCATATGACCCTGAACAAGTCCTTATAGATCTCTAGGCCTCATTCCCACCCACCCCACTTTCATGACATATCCTAAAAGGCCCTCCTTTACATGGTGAGGTTGGAGCTGATGCTTAGGTTTGAGTTATCCTTTCAAATGGCCTGATTTACCTAAAACCAATTTGTATTCCCAGTGATTTCAGGGCCTATAGAACACATTGCCCCAAGCCTGTTTACAAACGTGTCAACCAAATCGTGCTGCAGATGATATGAGACTTAATTAAACCCAAGCTAGACTTTACCAAGAGGGAGAGAGGGAGAGAGGGAGGGAAATGTTCTGCTGGATCCTTTTCCAGCAAATTGGTTTCTTAAAATGTGAGTATATTGGGAAGAACACTTAGGAATGATTACCGAGAGGAGAAGGTTGTACAGGGTGCACCTGCCAAGACAGTGAAGAATGGGGCCAAATGGGAGTGAATGGACAAATTAATGATTAAGGAAGATGTTTTTTATTCTAGAAGCTATGTCCAGCCCGGCCTCCCAGGTTTAAGCAATCTTTCACTGTCAACAGGGGCTGGGAGATTGATTCAATTAAGATTAGCAGAGTCGGAAAAATGGCATGGGTTAGTTGTGATTGGTATTGTCTTCTTTCTCATCTCATGATGGTGGTGACCCCTACAACCAATGGAGTTTAGATATATTAGGTCATGAGGAAGGTGAAAGTGTGTGCATGGTATGTGATGCAGGGGCCAGGGCCTGAGCAGAGAATGAGCATTGTTTTTTTTCTCTGTTAAAACCCTTTTCTCCATGGCTCATCTTGAGTATGATTTCATCATAATTAGATCCTTCCTCTACAAGATCACCGTAGTTATTGTAGTTGTTTGGTTTTGTCTGACTCTCTGTGACCTCATTTGGGGTTTTCTTGATAAAGATACTGGGGTAGTTTGCCATTTCCTTCTCCAGCTCATTTTTCAGATGAGGAAACTGAGGTAAACAAGGTTAAGTGACTTGCCTAGGGTCCCACAGCAGTAAATGTCAGAGGCCAGATTTGAACTCTGCTCTATCTGGGTGCTCTATCCTCTGCTATCCACACTAAGGAGATAAAAAAGCTCTGAAGAAGTGGGGGAGGTGGGAGGGGATGGTGGTCAGTGAGAGATACAGTTTTCTGAAGCAAATTAACGTAACTGCTGGTCTTGTTCATTCTAAGATGGCGTGGGCTCTTCTCTATAATCAGTCAGCAAGTCAGCAGCAGAATCATCAGGAGGGTCTAAAGGTTTCTTAAGTAATAAGTAATAAGACCCAAATAGGCAGACTTCTCCTGGCATCTCCTGGCAAGGCAAAGTTCCTTGTGTATTTTCTTGTCGTAATTGTTGGTTTTGTGGGGAAGGAGTGGAGAGTAGAAGGAGATTTGAATTGAGGAAGGAGTATGATAGAATGGCCTGGTAAGCTAGGTGGCACAGTGGATAGAGCACTGGGCCTAAGACTTGAGTTCCAATCTGGCCTCTAACACTTAGTAGCTGTGTGACTCTGGGCCAGTCACTTAACCCTGTTTGCCTCAGTTTCCTCATCTGTAAGATGAGCTGGAAAAGGAAATGGCCAACCACTCCAGTATCTCTGCCGAGAAAACCCCAAATGGGGTCACAGAGAGTAAGAGACGACTGAACAACAACAACATGATAGAGGAGAGAATCAGAAAATCTGGATTCAAAGCCCAGCCTTGATACTTACTATCTCTGTGACTTTGAACAAACCCCCTAATCTCTGGGCCTCAGTTTCTTCATCTGTAAAATGAGAGAGTTGTATGAGGGACCTTGCCTTTGAGCTTACTAACTAGAATTTACTCACCTGGTGGCTTTGGGCAAGTCCATGATTCTTTCTGGGACTTTGTAAAATGAAAGAGTTGTATTAGGTGACTCCTACGGTCCCTTCCCCATCTCAGTATATTAACTATTAATTTATTTGCCTTTATGACTTTGGGCAAATCATTTGATCTCACTGGACATCAGTTTCCTCAGCTGTAAAAAAGGGGGGAGGGTTGAAATTGATGACCTCTAAGTCCCCTCCCAATTCTACATCTATGATCCTATCTCTGATCTTGAGACAAGTGAAGTCAAGCAATGATTTACCTTGCACACTTTTTAGCAGGGGAGCGGAGATGATTTGTTTTTGTTTTTGTATTCCCAGAAGCTCCTGTAGCAACACTTTTGCTATACACAAGTTAATCCAAAATATAGAGTTTTGTTTATTCCTGCTTGCCAAGGGTTTGTATCAGAAAACCAGTCAGTAAATACTTAAAATAAATGTAAGCAGCAATTTATCTTTGCTTCCAAATCCTTATTCAGACCCAGTTGCCGGGGAAATGTAATGAAATTGGCACTCTCCACTCCGTCCCTGGTGGCATTAGTTCACATTACAAAATCATTATCCATAATTTGACACTATTGTGCATCGTTAGCTTAGGAAAGAACGTGTTCTGCAGCTCTAGGGACGGTGGTCCCTCCAGATAAAGTTGGGCTTATGTGATGGGGAGAGTGGTGAGAAGTGCATCTGTCTGGTTAGTAATGAGGGCTTTGATGTTCAGAGCTGCTCAGCCCTTAACGCTCATCAAGACAGATATGAGTCAGAGGAAGAGAGGGGAAAAAACAGTAAAGCCGTTTTCTTAAAGGACAACTAAGGAACATGCACAGAACCCTTGGCTTAAAAGCAAAAGATTTAATCTGCTTTTTTTTCCCCATTGTTTCTCTGAAACCTACTGGGCACGCATTACAAACCCAGAGCTTAACATACCATCTCTCATAAAATAAATTTGCCTAGGTCTATCAACCCACCATCAATTCAATTCAGCCCAATTCAGCGAGCTTTTATCAAGTACCTACCAAGTACCAGACACTGTACTAGGTTCTGGAGATACAAAAAAAAAAATGAAACTGTCCCTACCCACAAGGGTGTTGTGTGTGTGTATGTGTGTGTGTGTGTAATTAAGTATTTATTAAGAAATTACGATGTGCCAGACATTTTGCTAAGTGCTAAAGATACAAAAACAAGCAAATAAGACATTTCCTGTCCTCAAGGAGCTTACATTCTAACAAGAGAAGAAAATATATAAAGGGAAGCTTGATGTATATATGAGTAGGGGGGAGAGAAGTGCATCAGCATGTTGAGGAGATAGCCAGGAAGTGGGAAGGGGAATACAGTGTGTATACAGACACATACAAAATAATAAAATAATGTATGCATTTAAAGTGCATTGAAAACTTTTCAAAATTACATAAATGTTATCTTTTATAGCTATTAGTATAAATACAAAGTAATTGGCTGGGGGTGGGGCAGCATTATCACTAGGAAAAGCCTAGTATAGGATACAACACCTGAGCCAAGCCTCAAATGAAGCTAGAAATTGTAGCAGGGCAGGGAAGGGCAGAAAGCACTTTGGGCAAAGGGATAGCCTATGCAAAAGCCCAGAAGACACAGATAAAATGGGGTGCAGGATGTCCTGAAGTTGGATGCTCACAAGCTCCAGAAAAAGAGCCAGTTAACGCTGAGCTACCAGGGTAAGGTCTAGTCACAAGGTCCCCAACTAACAGCTCAACTGCCACCTCCTTATTGGTAGCACACATTGGAACTACATCTTTAATCTCTGGAAGGCTTGGGTACCAAATGTGACTAATTCTATACAGACATACAGCCTAGGATCAAGCATTTCTCAGGTAATCAGAAAGAGAAATTGTCTTAGAGTCTCCACCTTGGGTTATTGTACAACGAAAGGGATGGTGATTTGGAGGCAGGCCAAGACAGATTTCAGTTACTCCATTTGAAGCCTTCCTCCTTCCTTCTCCCCGCCCCACCCCCCACCAGCTCTCCCTACTACAAATGGTAAGGCCTAGGACTCTTCTAAGAGGGCATGTGGATAGGGTAATGACTCTCTGCACTCCCCCCAAAATGTTTTTATACCTATGTAATCAGGTTAAAATAAACATGAAGGGCAGTCTTGAACAGGAAGAAAGATCACAAAAGGGCAACTCTAGTGAGTGGAAAGGAGAAGGAAGAAGATGGAAAAAGGAGAAACTTGTTTATTTTGTCTATGTAATGGGTAAAAGAATTTTGGGATTGATTGTGTGTGTATATATATGTATATATGTATATGTATGTATGTATGTATGTATGTGCCTTGATTCTTTGTTAAAACCAGCAGGAGCGTCTTCTACTTTCTTCCTCATTGGTTCTGGGCATCCCCCAGCCCCTAAATTTTCTCAGGGTGGGAAAGCCAAAGGGCCAAAGCAACTCCCCTAATTTATCATACATTGGAGTTAATTCTCCTCCATCTTCTTTCTCCCCTCTCCTGAATAGGATCTCCCCTTCAGATATCAGCATCAATACAAGACTTATAGCCAAGGCAAAACAGGAAAAGAATGGGCCTAAATAGAATTGTTAGCAGAAACTCTAATCCAGTTAGGAATGCCCTGTTGAAGAGGATCCCTGACAAGAAGTGGCCCAAGCTCTGGCTTAGTACTTGAAGCCATGAGGAGTTACTCACTTACCTCTGAGGCCAGCCTTTGTTCAATTGTTGGACAGTTCTCACTGTTAGGAAGAGCTTCCTTCCATTGAGACTAAAGCACATTGTCTGTAATTTCTACCCATTGATCCCAGTACTGCCTTCTGGAGCCACACAGAATGAATCTAATCCCTCTTCCACATGACATCCTCTGGGACTTGGATGGATTCATGATTCCAGCAGTATAAACTCTCCTTCCTTTCCAATGCAGATTTTAACCACTCCATGCCTTCTCATCCTGCATGATTCTTTTCCATATATCTTCACAAGTCCTCTACAGAGGATTCATCCACTGCACCATGGACATTCCTCTATTTCTTTAAATGTGAAAGAATTCTAGTATATCTTTCAGTTTCATTCCATCTTTCATTCTCAGAATGTGACAAATCTACTTTTTCTCATCAAATATGCCCTGTATAAGGTCTTTTAAATCATTTTTCTAGTCAAAGGTTCCCAAACTAGTATACATGTATACCCAGGGGTTACAAAAAGCTTGTCAAAGGTGTATTATTACTTAGTAAATAATAAAAGTATCTGCTAAAATGATCCAAGGGGCTTTAATTCCACTCATAATAATGTATGTCTGTGAATCAGTCCTGTGATTCTCAGTCCTGTTCTCAATCAAATCCAAATCAAGAAACAAATTGGAAGCTGGACATAATATGTGGGTATTTCTCAAAAACTATGCTGAGAATAAAACTGTTGCTTGACAAAGAAGAGAATCCAGGGTCTCATTAATTCATTTGACTGCGTTCTGATAAGCACTTACATAGCTAGCAAGTGTCTCATACTAAAAAAATGTTGTTACCTAACAAATACAGTTTTCTTTATGAACAAATTAATCTCTTTATTTTATTTCTTAATTACATGTGCATAATAAACTCTAGAATTTATTCTCCATCATATTTCTTATTGAATAGGGCATGTGGGAGTGCTTAATGAAAGATAAGGGGTACAAGAGTGAAAAGGATTGGGAATCCCTGCTCTAGGTATAAACTAGACTATGAACACATCAGCTAACACCCACCATGTGCCTTTCTATTAGCCCTTGCATGCACCATACTTTTGATTTTTCTAAAATTATGGCATCCAATGATTCATAGCCATATGCTTTACTGGGAGAATCTGGAATATTAAGGGGATGAGTTTTTCCAGCAGCAAGCAACTCACTTTGGATCACATTTAGGAAATTGCTCACTGTTTTTGGTGATCCCAAACTTCCACATGTGGCAGTCCTTCAAATGTTTGAGGGCCTCCTCAAAAGTCATCCTCTGTCATTTCAACATAGGCTCTTGAAATCAGAGCACAATATGCTAGAACAAACACACAGTACAGTGGAAAGATCACAGGCTCTGAAGTAAGAGGTCCTGGGGTTCAAATCCAGCCTCAGTCATTTCTTAACTATGTGACATTGGATAAGTCATTTGACCTCTCTGGCCTCCGTTTCCTCATCTATAAAATGAGAAGCTTGGACTAGGTCAGGGGTGGAGAATCTGCAGCCTCGAGGCCACACGTGGCCCTCCAGGTCCTCAAGTGCAGCCCTTTGACTGAATCCAAACTTCACAGAACAAATTCCTCTTGCCACAGGTTCCCCACCCCTGGACTAGGTGATCTCTGAGGTCCCTTTCAGCTCTATATGGCATCTTTTGGTGTATTAAGTGTGCCTGGGCAGTGGAAAAGACGGCAGGTTTCTGTAAGTCACAATTCCTGCCCTTAAGAAGTTTTTCCCTTACAAGTCCTACCTAGCTGAAAAGACTTCAAGGTCATGCCCAGGGACAGATCCTGCATCTATAGTTCAAAGACAAGTTATGTTCAGAGAGGTATGGCCCCAGAAAGTTGACTGCCAAGTGATCAGTAGTGTTAATCACAATCAATCATTCAGCAAATATTTATCAAGTCCTAACTATTTGCCAGGCACTGTGCTAACTGCTGTGGATACAAAAACAAAAATGGAAGTCCTTTCAAGTGGCTTATATTCTCTTGAGGGGAAAAAAACCTATGAACACATATAAGTATATATAAAATAAATATAAGGTAATTTGGGGGGAAAGTACTAGCAGCATTTACTCAGGTGTGGCAAGAGTTGCAATCTGCACTGGTAGATGGAATTGTGGGATGTTGTTTAGCTATGTGCAACACTCCATGACCCCATCTGGGGTTTTCTTGCAATGATACTTGAGTGGTTTGCCATTTCCCTCCCCAGCTCATTTTACAGGTAAGGAAACTGAGGTAAACAGGGTTTAAGTGACTTGCCCAGAATCATACAGCTAGTACGTGTCGGAAGCCAGATTTGAACTCAGGAAGATGAGTCTTCCTGATTCCAAGCCTAGTGCTTTATCTACTATACCTGGCTGCCCCGACAATGATAAAATCGTACCTATTTAGACATATTGAAGAAGAAATAACACATCCCTCAAGTCTTCTCTTCCCCAAGCTAAATATCCTCATATCCTTTGCCTGCTCATTATGTGTTTTCCAAACAAATAAAATAGAATTTTAGAGCTAGAAGGGAGCTTAGAAATCAACTAGGTGTCATTGTAGATAACGTTGGACTCAGAGTTGGGAAGATAAGTTCAAATCCTGCTTCAGACACTTACTGGCTGTGTGATGCTGGGCAAGATACTTAACCTCTCCTAGCCCCTGTTTCCTCATCAATAAAAGGGGCATAATAACAGCACCTCCCTCACAGGGTTGTGGTAACACACATCTTAAATAACACAAACCTTAAATGACAATTATTGTTGTTATAATATTGTTAATATTTTTATCTAGTTCCACTCTCTCAAATGCTATTTGCCCAAGATCACACAATAAGTGGCAGATTGAGAAACAGAACTCAGGTCTCTAGTCTCTTGATCCTATGCCCCTGCCACTGCACTACACAGCCTTAGAAGTCAGTCTTCCTTCACGTTTTCCCTTTGCAATGCAGAAGCAGATGAAGAAGTAGCTATGCTTATGACTATTAGCGTTTGTATTAGGACAGAATTCTGTATTAATATTAGTACCACATTAAGGCCCCATTTAAGGAATTCCCAGTGTGGAAATTCCCTCCAACAATAGGGATCTGTAATTTCTTTTTAGAGAGTTATATTGAGGCATTGGGAAATTAAATGGCTTTACCCAAGGCCATCAGCTAGAATTTCAGATATAGGAAAATGTATACCCACAGGTGTTCCTGACTCCAAGTCCAGCCCTCTACTCTCTATACCACTGCCCCTCAATGCCTGTCATATGTTCATTAAATGCAAATTATAAAAACTTAGTTTAATGGTCTCCAAGGAACAGGCCATGGAATGACTCCAAGTGGACAATGGCTTACCTCCAAGGGGTAAGGGACCAAGCAGAGGGTAGGAAGGTAGATTCAATCCCATCCTCCCCGTTATAGACCATTTCAGGAGTGTTTCCAGTACGATTATACTTAACCCTCTTCAACACTCCCCAACTCTGCCCCAACCTATAACTGGCCTTCCCTGGCTGCACTAGTATGGAACATGCATGACAACAATGCTATAACCTAGTAGACTCAGACACTTGCATCTACTTCACAGGCAAATTTCTATAACACACACTCCTATCCCCATACCCTTTCCCCCAGATCACTACAGCAGTGAACTTTGCACTCTGGAGCACCCATGGAGGGCACCATCATCTTTCTAATTTCCCAGATTTTCCTTATCCTTGACTCCTGACTCAATTAATTGCCAGATCTGATGGTTTTCCCTCATTCAAATCTTTTTTGACCTCTCTTCAGTATTTGATACTACTCAACACCTTCTCCTCCTGTTCACTTACTCTCTCCTTTCAGAGTTGTCAGAACACTGTTCTTTCTTGGCTCTCCTACATATCTGACTATTTTGTCTCAGTTTTCTTTGCTGGCTCCCTAACTGTGGGTCTATCTACAAGGTTCTGTCCTCAGACCTCGTCTCTCTCTATATTCTCTCACTTGGCAACTTTACCAGTTCCCACAAGTTTAATTATCAACTATATGCTCAGAATTCGAAGATTTATATGTCCAATCCTAGTCTCTCTCCTGACCTGCAGTCTTGCAACACCAACTGCCTATGAGACATTTCAAACTAAATTTTGAAAGCTCAATGTTTGTCATCTCAAACTCGGTATGTCCAAAACAAAACTCATTGTCTTTCTTCCTCAAATCCACTCCTCTTCTTAACTTCCCTATTACTTTTAAGTATCATTCTTCCACTAACTTCTCAACCTTGGCATTACCCTCCATTCCTGACTTTCTCCACCTATACAGTCAATTGCCAAATGTTGTTTTTAACTCCACAACATCTTTCCCTTTATTCACTCAGCTACCACTCTAGTTCTGGGCCCTGTCACCTCTTCCTAGATTATTTCACCAGCTTCTTAATTGGTCTGTACACCTCAAGTCTCAAATTCATCTTCCATGGAGCTACCAAAATATTTTTTCCTTAAGGGAGGGTCTAACCATGATATTTCCCTATCTAATAAACTCCATCTGGGATCAAATTATTATTTCAATTTTTCATGCATTTTAATTTCAATTTCTATACAAATATATACAATCAGCACAAAAGTAATGTTACACTCAAATGCTCAAATGAATCTGTGATTTCATTGACTTGGTAGTTCCCTCCAATGATATAACCCACCCATGCCTGTTTATCCTGCCCAATTCTTATTCATATCATCTCAATAGTTATCCATGGGGATGGGAGGAGTCTATCCAACAGAATGGAGGCCTCCTTCACCTACTGATTTCAAGAGAGTACAAGTGAAGTACTCTGGGTATCTACCTGCCATCCTTCTCTCTTGCTACATGATCAGCCCAGATGTAAATAATTTATAACATGTATACTGGGGAATCCAAACATATTTTTTGCTGATAAAGGTGTGTGATCAAAGAATTTGGAAATCACTGGCTAAGTAGGTAGAGAATTGGCCTCAGAGTTCAGAACGCCTGGATTCATCCTTTGACCCACACTGGCTCTGTGACTCTGGGCAAGTCATTTAAACTCTAAATGTCTCCTCCCCAATCCTCCAAGACAATAAATTGCAGAACAGTTGCCCATCAGCATTAGTGGTGGGAATTTCCTCACTGGAAGTTCCTCGCACCAAAGAAATAACAGAATAACAGATTTAGACCATAGTAACAATAATAACAATGAGTATATGTAGGTATACATAATTTACAAACATGTGCAGAGGTATAAATAAAGTCTGGAGTTAGAAGTCCTGTCATTTCTCTTCCCTCTCCCCTGTACACCCACAGATAGATGTTGAGGAAAGTATGCTAATGATTTTGTTTTAAATAAAAAGAGCCCTTGAAATGATTTTGTCCTGTGATCAAGTAGGCTTATGGGCAACTTTCAGGAGTCTGGGGGATGAAGAGAGGGCACACCGGCCTAAGAAAAGACAAATTCTCCTTTTTTCCTATAAAGCAAGAGTGTGTAACCTGGGTTCCATGAACTTATGTATGTGTGTAAGTATATATACATATGTACACATTATATGTATGCATACGTATATGTGACTGTATTGCAATATAATTGGTTTCCTTTGTAACACTATGCATAATTTTTCACATCTAAAATCATTATTCTGAGGATGGAGTCCATAGGGTTCACCAGACTGCCAAAGGAGTAAAAAAAATGTTTTTAATTAAAAAAAAAAAGGTTAAAAACCCTGGGCTAGAGGCACAGCAAAGCAAGAGTCTGGAGTTATCTGGATTCATTCAAAATTCACTTTCACTTTTCAGTGGGGTAACAGTTTTATGGCCTCTAATGGTCCCCCATTGTGCCCTGATTGCCAATCAAGGCACACTTAACAACCAAGCAGAATCACTTAGTTCTTAGTCTAATGACAGTGGCCAGAGTGGCCAACTCGGTGTTTTGACATGAAGGGTCACAGGGAAAGTTTTCAGCCTCAATGATCTAAATAACCTGAACAAGCTATCATCCTCAGCCATCCCTCGAACAATAGCATGAACTTTGAACTGTTTCCTTGACTCACTGTGGCCATTAAAACATTTGTGGCAGCAGTTTCAAAGGCAGGTGTAGTCCAGACTTCTCAAAGCACCTAATAAAAAGCCCGTGGAAACAATTGTGTAGGACTCAGAAGAGAGAATTTTTGAGAGTTTAGGGGCAGTGTTTCCAAGGAATCAATAGGCTTCTCTGGCCAAATTGACTGGGAAAGGGAAGAAAACCTGTCATGAATAGACTGACCCTCCATCACCCATTGAAAAGAGATTCTGAAGAGGAGAGTGGCACTCATTGTCCAAAGATTGAGACTGCCACAACAAACATGTTGGGACCTTTTTAACATCCAGTGCTTTGAGATCTGAGACGTGAGGTTAATCCCAAGAATATCACAGCATAAACTCAGATATTTAATTTCATAATCCACTTTAAAGTGAAAGGCCTCATTAGCATTTGGTTGAATTTTGTTATTATTAATCAATTAATCATCAAGCATTTATTAAACCCTACACTATTCTAGGTACTGGGGACACAGTGACAAATGTGCAACAGTCCCTGTCCTTGAAGAGTTTATCATCCAAGGGAGACAAAGTTTATGTGCATAATTAGATTCAACACAGATACAAGGTGATGGGGGGCAGGCAGGGAAAGGCCTCGAGGAATCTGGGACATCAGGAAAGACTTCATGTAGAAGGTGCTTTTGTTGTTGTTAAAAAGATCAGGAAGATAATATCTAATTACCAGATACCACTCTAGGTTATTAATATGTAATTGGAGTTAATCCAACACAATGCAAACACATGGAAAACAAAAACACTTCCCACAGAAAGTTCCTCTTCTCTACAGAGCACCAAGTAGAGCTAGATCGCACACATAACATGCAGCTTTCAAAACAAACACCCTACGGCCCTTAAAATCCAAACATCTGAAGCCACATACTTTCTGTGGATGGACAGATCCAGATGTGTCCACTCTGAAATAGAGCAATCCAACTAAAAAGACTGAACACAAATGACTTAAGTCATAGGAGGCTGACTATGAAGGGAAATGAAAACATGAGGATCTCCTCCACAACTTCTCTTAAAACAAACAACAAAAAAAAAACTGTTATCTGGAATATTGATCCCAAAGGTCTGAATAGGAATATCAATGGATTTGGACAATCTCTTGAGGAATGGCCTGTTAACTGTATTATTATTATTGGATCCTACTTCTTCCTTCCCCAGAGTTTAGCTACTGATGTATGTGACAGTGGCCAGTTCCCCAGGGCAGTTTCAACATATACAGTAAAACTAAATTTAGTGCTATTTTGCCAGTTGGGACTAAGATTGTCAAAAGAAGGATGAACGACAACCACAATGAAAAGAAATATCATTACATTCATTCCTTCAACAGATATTCACCAAACTCCTACTTACTATGTACAATGCACCGTACTACGCATTGGAAGAGATACCAAGATAAATAGTACGAAGCCCCTGTCCTTAGGGAATTTACAATCAGAGAAAAGATGTTAGAGAGATGTAATTGTTAAAGCAACCACACAAGAAAATTTACTAGCACACAGTAAAACAAGCATTTATTCAGTGGAGCAAAAAGCATTTATTTGAGATAAGCCAGGCACTGTGCTAAATCTATAGGCCTAAAGGTGATCTCTCTGAGCCTCCATTTCCCCATCTGTAAAATTATGAGGGTTTGGATCTAGACACTCTCTATGATTCCTTCCAGTTCTAGACTTATGAGCCTAAGTGCTGGGGATGAAATGAAGGGAAAAAAACAGTCTCTGCCCTCAAGGAGGTCATATTCTAATGGAGGAACCAAACATGAAAATAATTACATTCATACAAGATCTGTTCAGAGTAAATGGAAGGTGATCTCCAAAGGGATAGTTTTAGTAGCTGCGGGGTTCCTAGGCAGCTTGTATAGTCATAAAATAAGTAAAATTAACATCTCTTTCAGCTAAGTGATCCTGCCTCTCTGTAAGTATTAAGTAAACTATCTAATCACCATGAAGAATACGGAATATGAATCCGAGTGGAGAAGAGTGGTTGTGACCTAGTTATGAGAAGAAGTCTTGAGGCCACCTCACCTTTCTACATCTTCTTACCCAAGAGCGTAGACAAGTCATAGGTGATAGTAATAAAAAGACCCTACCAAATGATGTGATTTTTCTCTCAGGAAACAGCAGAAAGCTCTTATCAGGGTTCAAAAAATCATAATTACTCTCTAGAGCATCCTCAAAGGAGCAGCTAGGTAGTATCCTTAACCTAGTACTGACCTTGGAGTCAGGATCACCCGAATTCAAATCCTGCCTCAGATATTTACTGTCTTTGAATCGATAGGGACACTTAATCTCTTTGGGCTTCAGTTCCTGGACTGTCAAATGAAGAGGAGGGATTGGATAACTGCTAAGGTCTCTTCCAGCCTTAAATCTATGACTATGATCTCATCCTACCTACCTCTGGCTAGGCTCAGGATATCTACTTAGACTGAAATTGAAGGAAGGAGATAAAGTGAGAGAAGCCTTGTAATAAGCTGATGGCCCAAATTCAGGGCCTAAACATAGTAGGCTAGAAGTAAAGCACATGGACTTTGTTGAGCTTGTTTCATTTTATACTATTTATATTGGGGTGAGGGTGAGGGTCTGAGCAGAAAGTGAAGAGTATAACAAGGAAAAAAATCTATGGGCTGGTAAATTCTGTACCTATCTGCAAGGCTTGAATAAAGGAAATGATTCCATGGTGAAGAATCAGTTACATTGTTTATTTTCTCTAGAACTTGTAAATGGAGGGGGAGCTAAGGGGAGGGTACCTGAAAAGTAGGGTTTTGGACACAATGTAGTGCTTTTAATCTTGTATTTGTCCAGTGGTAAAATACTGGCTTCCAGTCTCCACAGTTACCATCTAGCTCTCTGCGGTGAGTTTATCGTCCCCCTACACCTCTCCCTCTTCATGTCTGTAGGGGAGAAGAAACTTACTTGCAAATTTAGGGGTTGATTATTTAGTTTGGGAAATTTCCAAGCTATATCATCTCCTCTCCCCATCTTTCTGGCTTACCCACCTTTAAGCAATTCCTCTGATCAAGAAAGGGTTTAGATTCAACAATGGGGCTACTGGTAGGAGTTCTGGCTAAAGAGCCATTGAAAGAATGTCAGAAAGGAAGAAAGAAAGGGAAGGAAAGTTTGGGATTCTCTATGATTTCCAATGAGCCAAGAGTCACACCTGGATTGCTAGGATTTGGCCCAAATGCACCCTTTCGTCCAGCTCTATTTACTCCATCCAGGTATTCCGCAAAAGATGATAGACATTTAAACCAAGGTGTGAAGACGCTGATTCACCAGGAAGCAGAAAAAACTTCGCCACTAATTCAGAGTCCAGTTAATCACCTGACTTTCATACAGGGGCTGAACCTCATCCGCTCCCTCCCCATCACCCCCCCACTCCCAGTCTACAAAATAGATATCTCCTTCCTCTTCCAAAGGAAGATGTCTTACTGTGAGGATTTGCTTCTGGGCTGCCTCCCACATGCTCAGAGAGCCCCTCTGTTTTTCCAGGGAGCATCTTGGTTAAGCATGCAGGCGTGTTTAATTACATGGGCTTGGGTAACTTGTTTATCTCGCTTAAACACTGCTGGGGTGGGGAGCGTTTGTTATCTTCGGTGTGAAATGGAGGCTGACAACAATGAATGCCTCCTCCCAGGCAGCTCTGCGGCGCTCTGACTGGGAGCTGTGTAATTCCAAGCATGCAGCTGGGGAGGTTGCGAGCCTCACCGTCGCTCATTATCTGAGCGAGGGGAAGAGCGGCAGCAGCAGCTGACAAACTCTCCGCTGCCTCCTGAGAGGCCCGCATGATAAAGCATCCTGCTTTGTGGTGTAATCAACTTGCTATACATGCATTACTTCCTAATGAGAGCCGTGTTTAAACAAGTGTATAGAACACATCTGTCCGGGCCCTGGGACTTGCGTCTGTGTGACCAATTCAGCATCTGAAAGTTAAATTAATGGTAAAGAGTGTAATTGTGAGTAAACAATACCACATTAAGGAGCAGTAAACACAGCAGTGGGGACTGGCAGACTGGCTATACAATCACAGACGGGGCTGCTTCTGGATTGCCATTAATGATCCTCCCCCGCCTGGACTTTCTGACAGTATCTTTAGCACCATTATTCATCTAAATGGTCCCTTCCCTTCTCAGGCACAAGCTCCAGCGCCGTGGTCTCGTCAAAGGGGGCCTGCGGGGTGTGCGTGAGAGGGAAGCCGGGCCATCGATCAAAACCCAAGGCAACACGGAAGGGTCTGAAAAAATGCCGGCCCCTCCAGTCTCTAGAATCAGAAACCCACCCCCGCTCCCACCCCCAGAACTCCCAGTCTTTCTGGGTCCAGGCCATTGTATCTGCCTTTAGTCTAAGCTCCTAGGGGAAGGATGCCTTGTGACACTAAGAAGTATTCCCAATGAACAAAGGAAATTCCAAAACTTCATTAACTGAAGCTCCCTTTTATCAGAAAAGCTAAACGGTGTCCCAACTCCAGAGTTTGGGAAGTTCCACCCTAGAGCACAAGATGCAAGTTGGTCCCAAGTATCTTCAAGGCAACCATAGAAAACAAGACACAAACCAGGCAAGAATCTATTGATGGAGCTATTTATAGGATCATCGATTAAAAACCGGAAGACACCTTACAACCATTTAGTCCAATCTTCTAATTTTACAGATAAAGAAACTGAGGCACAGAGAGATTAGTGACCTTCCCAAAGTCATTCAGGTGACCTTGGCAATGATAGTGGCAGGGATTGGATTGGAACCCAGGTCCTTTGACACCAAATCTAATATTCCCTTTATTGTACTGTACTGCCTAGTGTCTACTCAACACTATGACAGGGCTGGGGCCACAGAGAAGTAGAACACAGGGTTCTTGTCCTCAAGTTCAGGCTCTTCATGGGGAATACCCATGAAAACAAGGACTCTAGTTAAACTCTCCCTGGATTAGGGTCCCCCTCACTTCACTGATCTTGACCTTAAGAGCCTACAGAACTGAATTAGGTTTGGAATATGAACTAGAACCTCATCACCATCCTTATTTTCTGTTCTATGCCAATCTAAGTGTCCTAGACTGGTACTGGTAAAACCTCCTTCCTAGGTAGTACAGGGATAGAGCACTTCCTAGAGTCAGAAAAATCTGAGTTCAAATCCAGCCATACTTGTTAGCTATGTGACCCTAGGCAAGTCACTTAACCTCTGTCTGCCTCAGTTTCTTCAACTGTAAATTGAGGATAATAATAGCACCTACTTCCCAGAGTTGTTGTGAGGATCAAATGAGCTAATATTTGTAAAGTGCTTAACACAGCACACACAATAGGTGCTTACTAAATGCTTGTTCCTTTTCCTTCATTATCCCATACCCATTAGAAGGAGGTTGGGGGGGGGGGGGAGTTTGAAGAGGAACATTATTTCATTATCATGGTCCATATATATATAAACTGGGCCATTCACATCTCCACCTGAATATCTGGTCACCTCAAACTCAGTAAGCATAAAACTGAACTCATCTTCACTCCAAACTGACTGTTCTGAGGGAGCAGAGTGGCTGAGAGCGCTGGACTTAGAGTAAGAGAAGCTTGAGTTCAAATCATGCCTTATTTACTACCTATGTGACCCTGGACGAGTCATTTAATCTCTCTCCACCAGTTCCCTCATTGGTAAACAGGGGATTAAAAAGAGCACCTACTTCACAAACGACTGAAAATGACTGAACAACAACAAAATGTCCTCTCCCTCCTTGACTCATTATCCTCTTACAAATTCAACAACAACACTTGTTTTGGTACTGACCAGAAAAATTGAGTCCAGCTTTATTTTTGTTGTTCAGTCTTTTCAGTCATTTCCAACTCTTTGTGGAGTTTTCTTGGCAAAGATACTGGAGTGGTTTGCCATTTCCTTCTCCAGATCACTTGACAGATGTGAGGAAACTGAGGCAGACATCTTAAGTGATTTGCCCAAGGTCACACAGCTAGTATCTGATGTTGGATTTGAACTCAGGTCTTCCTAACTACAGGCCCAGTGCCCTATCTACAGAGCCACCTAGCTGCCTTATACTGTTGGCAGCGTTTTCAAGTATACCTCCTGTCTCTCTGTCTCTCTAGATTGTAAGCTCTTTGAGGCCAGGGACCCTTTCTTCCTGTCACCCTCGGCTCCTAGTACAGTTCTTTACACACAACAGGGATTCAGCAAAGATGGATAGATTGATAGGTGGTAGGCACACCAATCAGCAAATCCTGCCTACCTAGGGAGAAACCTTCAGGACCACATAAAACTGTTCATATGATTGGCTGTCACTTCAGATAGCCAGGATAAAGTAGCCTTCCCAAGCCGGGCAGTCAGGTCTCTTTGCCTTTCTAACTCCAAGTCTTCAAGGCTTGGTTCAAGGGCTGCCTCCTCCAAGAAGCCTTTATGGATTCCCACAGTTGTTGCTGTTCTACCTCTCTCTGTCTCTCTGTCTCTCTGTCTCTCTTTCTCTGTGTGTATGTCTCTCTCTGTCTCTCTGTCTCTCCCTCTGTCTCTCTCTGTCTCTCTCTCTCTCTGTGAATCTCTCTCCCCCCCACATATATAGACACACACATGCTACACACACACACACACACACACACACACACACATACAATTTGCTTATGTGCATATATGTCTCTTCTCTTACCTCTGTCCTCCCGCCCCTTTACCTCCAGGATCAAGTCCAGACTCCTCAGTTTGGCATTTAAAGTCTTTCACAACCTGGCTATAACCTGCCTTTCCAGACTCATTGCACATCACTACACTTTCCACATTCTGGTCCAGCCAAAATGCCCTTTTTGTTGCTTCTTACCCATGACACTTCAATTCTTATCTCTGCACCCTTGATCAAGCATATTCTCCATACTTGGAAAGCACCTGTCTCCTCACCTCCTTTTCTTAGAACCCCTAGCTTTCTTTAAAGCTCAATTCAAATACTTCTTCCTGCATGAGGCCTTTCCTGATCCTCACTACTAAAGCCTCTCCCCTCCCCTATCATTTTGGATTTACTTTGCATATATTTTGTAAACATTTCTATGTGTACATATTATTTCTGCTAATAAAGTGTGAGCACCTTGAAGTTAGAGACCATTTCATTATTTCGCTTTGTATCCTCAGTGCTTTAGCACCTAGTAGGTGCTTAATAGATGCTTGTTTATTGACTTTGTTGGCCCCCTTCCCCAATAGAATGTCAGCTTCTTGAGGGCAGGGCATGTTTTGCTTTTATTTTTGAGTGACCCGCACAGGGCCTGACATATTAATAAATACATGCTAAATTTAACTAAATTGAAGTTCTCAAAATTGAATGTTTAGATAAATAGGTGCTTGTTTTATCTTTTGGTAACTTCTGGTTGTGCTTTGCTATCAGCCCTCTTTCAAAGGAGGTTGATTTTGAATGACCCTTAATGGTTTTCCTCTTTGGGGCAGTGCTGATAAGCCCAAATACAGATAGGTGCACCCTCTTGCAGAGGCAGGTCACTATGATGGCCCTGAAGGGGTAAAACCCAATCTTCAACTATCTCTCTCAGAGATAATGATAAGCACTGCCTCAAACAAGATGGGTTGGCATATTGTAAGAGCTGCATTTTCATTTTCATTTAAACCCTGATCTGTTGCTCTGTCCGTGCTACATATCCTAGGAACCAAGCACATGAAGTGTTCCTACAGAAATGTCCTGTTTGTCCCTGGAGACCACGTCAGTATTTGCAGAGATAATCTCACTAAAGGGATTGTGGTCATTCCCTATGCCACAGGGTCACTTGGGCAATATTCATTTGGACAAGCTTGTTTTAAGTTGAACCATTGGTGATCATTTGCAAATGCTTAAATATCCAAGAAGCCAGTTGATTCCTGTCCCATGTGGAATACGCACAATGTACAAGGTCCTTCATTAAGAGTAACACTTATGGAACAGATATAGTCTCTGCCCTCAGATTACATACAGTCTAATAACTCTGTCCAAGACTGAGAATACAAAGATGAAAAAATGTCATTGCTCCTGCTCTCAAAAAGCTTACATTCCTCAGGGTGCCCTGCCCCCTGCCCCCGCTTGTGTTAGAAGAGACTGATGATGACACAGTTACACAATGTTAGGCAAAGCAGAGATCCAGACAAAGTGCTCCAAGAAAATCTGAAGAAGGAAAGAATACTGTTCACTGCAGGAATCAGGGGAGACCTTGAAGGAAGAGAAGGATTCTGAAACCTGGAGATAAGAAGGAGGAAGGAAATTCTGGGCACTGGTAGGTACAGCCTGCGTAAGATGTTCAAAGAAGGGTAGCACGCAATAAAGTTCATAAGATATAGAGATTTCATAAACAAGGGCCCACAAAGGGGATGCTATATAAATATTTTTGCTAAGGCCCTCCTAGAAATGCACACACACAGAGCATCATTATTGTTAATACCTTGGAGCCGGTTAGGAAGCAGTCCTGTACTGTCCAATGTAAGCCCTGCACATGTCTAAAAGGTAACGAACTTTGTTGTGAGGGGGTGTGTTGGAGAGGAGGGGGCCAAGAGGGTTGGAGCATTTAAGCATAGACCCTAGAGCCACCAACCCTTAAAAACAAAAGTACAACCTGCCATCATCATTTTCCTCCATTTCCGTATCTTTGGCTTAGCTTTAAAGTCCATTTTCCGAGTTTATTGATTTTCGTTTCCTACTGGTATATGAATGACAACTTGTATTAAGACAACACAGACTGAGAAGTCACCGATGTCTGTAGGCATCACTCTCCAGCACTCACTGAACTGCCCTGGGCTTCAGGGCAAAGTGCCTCTTTACGGTGAAAGGGGAGGGGGCCCCCTTCGAGGAAAGAGTGGGTGGGCGGGCAGACCTCTGCAGTGCCACCCAGCATGGTGTCCAGCTGAGCTAGGATCTCACTTCAGGGAGGAGGTGAGGGAGATGGATGAGATGTCATCCTGGCTGTTCAGCTCTCCCCAGGCCTGTTTACAGCTACAGAGGGGGCTTATTTATTGTAGATTACATGTATTTCAACTGTTGTTCTAGCAGAGGAAGAGGGTCCCCCCCCCCACCCCTCCACACATACACTTCCCGAACTTCCCACAGGGCAAACAAACAAAAAAAGGTGATGTCTTAGCCCCAATCAGATTTCTTAACAGTCCCAGAAAGAAAACCCACAGAGTTCCCTTTAGAAATCCACCTCTGTTCCCTTCAAAGGGTCTTTGCTCTGGCCAGTCTTCAGTCAGTCATCAGCGTCCATTAAAGTCCCTCTAAAAGCTGCATAAACAAGTGGGCAACATTTCATGCATCTTTCAGCATGTGTACAGCTAATTCCATCCCTCCCCACCCCACCCCACCCCCAGGTCTGCTTTTTAACCAAAGGCCCTTTTTCGATTCTCTTCAGTTACTTATCCTTCCTCTAAATTACAGCACAAAAACAATTACAAGGCATTTCTAGACATCTTCCATATCTTAACATTAAACTGAAAGCAGTGTCTTCAAATGCCCTAGCTATTCTAGCTATTCATCCTTTCCCGGATGAAGAGAGAAGCTGGAGGTAGAAAGGGGGTGGTGCGGTGAGGGGGTTCTCACTCAAATAGGATGAGACATAGAGTGGCTAAGGGGGTAGAGGAGGAGGAACCCTGTTTCCAAGTTTCTGTATGACTCTCAAGCCTAGAGACCAAATTTCACTTAGGATTAGGGTCACAGCTCTGGAGCCAGAAGTTGGCTTCAGAGGACATCTAGTTCAACTGCCTCTTCATTTTACGGAGAAGAAATTTCAAGTGACTTACCCACAGTCACAATGGTAGAAGATACATATCAGAGGCTAGATCTAAATCGAGAACATCTGACTCCAGTGTTCTTTCACTATGTTGTTATGTACAAGGCTTATTTCTGTTAAGCCTGTGAATATGTAAAAGTGAAGAGTAAGGACCAAACCCTTTACCCATCCAACTAGGTTCTCAGTAGAAGGAGTCCTCTGTTCTCCAGAGATGTGCACAAACACAGGCATAGACACAGACAGACAGACAGACACACACACACACACATACACACACGAGTTTTCTTGGCAAATATACTGGAATGGTTTGCCATTTCCTTCTCCAGCTCATTTACAGATGAGGAAACTGAGACCAGGGGTTATGTGGTTTATCTAGGATCACACAGCGAGTATGTGTTTAAGCCAGATTTGAACTCAGGAAGATGAGTCTTCCTGCCTTTGCTCCTGGCATTCTATCTACTGCACCACCTAACTGCCCTATGTAAATCTTAAAATTCTATGCACTAAAAAAGATTGCATATGCAACTGTAAATCTACAAAGTGTTATTCCATCTAACTCAATTCAAGAATAATTTATTGAGTCTACAATGATTTTTTTTAAAAGAAGGAAATAATCCCTGCTTTCAAGGAATTTACATTTCTGGGGAAATTAAGGGGGAAAGGGACAACTTACCCACAGAGAAATAAATACAAAATATATATATCATAAGTACACAGTCATTTTAAGTGAGGGGATTAACATCCCCTCCAAGAGGTGTCAGCTGAGTTGAGCCTTGAAGGGAGCTAGGGATTCCCAGACTTGAAGGCAAGGGGAGAGGAGCCTATTTCAGGAATAGGGGACATGCCTTTGTAAAGGCATGATGGGAGATCAAATGCCATGTCTTGAGAACAGCAAGTAAGCTGCCCATCACAGGAACCATGGAAATGCTTAAGTACTAGAAAAGAGAGGGATGCAAACATGAATATGGTGACTGGAAGGCGTAAGGGGAGGCAGGGAATGGAAGTTCACCTTGGTTATTGGCAGGGAGGCTGCCATCTTGTGAACCGTCTTTAACATGGCTGGCTGTCAGTTCTGAAGTAAATAGGGACTTGCTTAGCATCAGGAATATCAGCGATTCAGAGCAGGAAGTTAAGGAGGGTAATTAAAAGAATGCCACAAGCCAGACCTCCCTGCAATCCTAACAGCTTGGAGGGTTTGCCTTTTTGAACCTCTCCGAACCCTGAGGAACTGCAGGCAAACAACAAAAGGTGTTAATAGCTTTATGAGAAGCACCATGCTGATAGATTACCCATTATGGGGATGCTCCCAGCACAATGGCAAATAGGTTTGATCAATGAGATTTTAATGGAAAGTGAGGCCTGGAAAGAAAAAAAAAGGCAACCAGGAGAGGGAAGACCCTTTGTTGCTAATGTGTCTGAAAAAAGCACTTAATTGAGGTCATAATAATATTAGCAGTTCTCATCATCAATAATTCAGCCTTATTTATTGCTACCCGATAAAGTCCTGTCAGGCTAGGAGAATGGCACAGGATTCTGTGACACATGGGAACTGGGAGGTGGCTTATTGGGTGGCTGCTGGGCTAAGGGACTGAGCCAGCTAATGAGAGTTCCCCCACCCTCCCTGCACCCCTCCCCCAAGGTGAATCCGGTCCATGCAGTGATAGGCAATGCCAAATATTGCAATTTTATATCATGTAGAGTTTAATATCCCCCCTTCATCCTTAGCATCCTCTTACCTTCCTCCCCCCACCCCCACCCAAGGTATTATCTCTGAAACAGTGACTGACTAATCTTGCCTAAGATATGTCAGGGAGAGAAACAATTTCAATTCTCGCATGATTTACTAGCCCAGCAAAAAGAGTGATAAATTCTGCCTCTTCACACAGTTTTAGTCACCTGCGGTTAGTTATCTTTTAAAAAAAAATCTAAATGAACGTATAATTGTACAATTAAAGATGCTAACTCCAGTGTTAAAATTTTAAATGTATTAGTGTCGTAAAACCTGCCTCATTAATCTCAGTGTCTTAAAGGACAACAGCAGTTCTGTAATGAGGTAAATGCAGAAAATGTATTGGGGGGGCAGGGGAGAGAGGAATGGTGTGTGGGGGGGTTAGGAGACATTTTAGTTCTCTGACATTTCATTCAGCAAAAACGGAGAGGAACCCTTAACAAAGATGATTGGGGTGATCCCTCCCTCCCCCACTGGGAATCACAATAGAGGCACAGGCCCAAGGACAGGTCATTAACCAGGAAAATAACCTCTTTGGAAGAGATTCGTTTGTTTTGTAAATGATACTCGCTTAATTGCAATAACAATCAAAATTCCTAGAACAGCAAGCCGGGGGAGGCTGCTGAAATATTGATATGGCTTCTGCTGTTGGGGGCTGGACTTTCCTTCTGCTCTGATTTCAGGAAACGTGATTTGGAAGTTTGGGCTCCCACCGCCACCACCACCCCTGTAAAAAATGACAGTAATAATTCCAAAACGGAGTTGAAAATGCAAGTCATTTCTCCACTGGGGTGTTTGCAGTCTGAAATGACCGAGTCTTGGGAATGGGAGAGGAGAGGGGCCGGTACAGGCTGGGAAGGGAGGGATTAGGGTGATGTGGAGGAGACAGGAGAGGGATTGAGGCCAGCTGCCCCCACCCAGGACGAGTGAGAGATGAATTGCCAAAGAGAAATGAAGGGGTTGAACAGGATGCTTTCTAAGGTCCCTTATAGCTCTGAAATTCTGATTATATGTAGGGAGAAGTGACCTGAACTGCAAGGAATCTGGGGGAATTTGGAAGCTTTAACTAAGGATTCTTCCTCTCCCCTCCATCTCGAACTTCTCTTTCTACTATAACCTAAAGATAATACATAGTCATTTTTCAAAAATCTTTTTTTTTTCCTAGTCAGATTTGTTGTAACACAGGGGAAAAAAACAGCCCATATTCTATATTCTTCTTGGGGAAGACAAGTGTTAATAATTAGTGTCATTAGAAATAAAGTTTGACTAGCAAACCTCATCTGAATCGTATTTAAATGAAAGGAATGTTTAATTACCCAAGAGAGCTTGCTAAAACTGGGGTCTCTAGAGCCAAAGTGACGGGGTAGAGGTCAGGCCTTAATCATGAGAGATAACTCGTGTAAACAACCCACCAACCTTCTTAAAGAAAAAGAGGACTTGAGAATCCGAATTATCATTCTAATTCTGTATCAATTCAGATTGAATGCACTACATAATCATTCAACTCTTGCTATCATTTTGCCCAGCCAAACACGGACAGCATTCTCTTCCTTTGCAGAGTGTGTGTGTGTGTTTTTATAACTATGTGCTCTAGAGGCAGTGTGCTGGGCTTGGAGTTAGGAGGATCTGGATTCGAATCCTGCTTCTGACATTTATTAGCTATGTGACCCTGAATAAATCCATTGACCCCTTTCACCTTGGGTTCCCTCATCAATAGTAATAGCTCCTACCTTATGTTGTTGTAAGGGTCAAATGAAACACTACGCAAAGGTATTCTATAACATGTAAAAGTGTTAGTATTATTTATTACCGTGACCTTAGACGAGTGCCTTAACTTGAGTCTATGTATCCCAGGTGATCTCCAAGGATGTATCTACTCAGTCAGAGACAAAACCACGGATCCTTTGCTATGAGTACTCTAAGAAGAAATGCCGTTTGAATCTGACTTGGGGGAACACCATAAACCAATTCCATTTGTATTATCATAGACCTCAGAGGTCCTCTACTCCAACCCCATAATTTCACAGATGAGGAAACTGAGGTCCAGAGAAGTTAACTGATCTCCTTAGGGTCACACAGGGAGTAAGGGGCAGACTTCAAACTCAGATTCCCCGGGGTAAATCCAGACATCAGTATTCCCTTCCTAAAGGAGGGCAGGGCAAAACAAAACAAAATACTTGGTGCATTGGAAAGACCCGGTGGATGAGGTCCTGAGTTTGAATTTAAGCTGTGTTGCTTATTATCTGTGTTATAGCAAGCAAGTCATTCCCCTTCCCTGGGTCTCAGTTTCCTCATTTGTAAAATGAAGGGGTTGAACTGAGTGATGTCTAAGATCCCTCCTATCTCTCTCCAGCTCTAAACCTGTGGTCCTAAAAAAATAAAAAATAAAATGAGAATGAGTTTGCCCGATCCAAAACTCTGCAACTTTTCCCCACGAGGGAAGCTGCTCTCACCCCAACAAAACAGCCGGCCTCCTGGCTGCCTCACACCCTTCAGATTCACCAACCCATAGCTGCAAGCTCCTCCAGACAGGAGCAAGCCTTTCACCGCTTCACCATTCCCCTCCCTTCCCTCCACCTCCACCCAAAGGAGACTGACAAGCATCTATTAAATTATGAATGCAGTTTTATAATCATTGGTAATAAACCTAATTCATGCAGCTTTTAAAAATCACCACTGCCACCATCTATATTAGCATACGTTTTCCTCAGAGCAGAGCTCTAGTCTCCTTTCCCATTATTTAGCTGGATCAGTGCGAGCGAGAAAAGGAGGGGGCAGTCTTACCAAATTTCTCCCAGCATACTCAACTGTTTGCTCATGACAGTATTAGAATGTGCTTATTATTTCTAGTAAAGCCCTTATCATTTTCAATGTGAAATTTAAATCACACAGATCCAACTCTTCTTAGCTAAAGTCAGCTTTATCAACCACAAGAGATGTGGGATTTGAGAGAGATCTGAGTAAATTCACATTGTTTGGATAAACTCATTCAGGGAGCTCAACAAATCAAAGCTGAAATAGATATGTATTCCAAAGAGACCCGAGGAGTGCCGGAAGAAAGAAAAAGTTACCATTAACATTGAGGGGGAAAAAAGCATCAGTCCCTTTTTAATGAGTGTGCTCTCGAGCTCCTCCAGAATTGTTACCAGGGCTCCATAGGTCGCCAGGGAAGAAGATAAGAGCTGCGAAATTGTTTACATGGGGAGCCAGGAGTTGAAGGAAAGCTCATCTTTGCTCCCTCCCCCACTTTGGTCAGTCTTCCCCATTATCAAACATGGTAATGGGCACATTTATGCGTTATCCTGTGATTTAAGGAACCTCGTATCATGTTTATTTAAAAAATCATTTCTCTGTAGTTTTAATTATCTCAGTCTGCAGGGACAAAAAAAAGAAAAAAAGCCCAAACGATCCGGCAGCTCCCTTGCCTAAGACCAAAATGAAAGTGCTTGCCTGCTGACAGCTAAGACGTCTGTCCTAGCTCGTTGAGATTTCCTGTAAAATTTGCATTGAAAAGGCAGCTTTAAGTATACTTAAAATAAAAAGAGTATTTGCATCTAATTTGCTACACTTGCAGTATTAGAGTTTTATCTGAATAAAGACACGTCAAATGGATTTATATAGTTAAGCTGATAGCTTGGAAAGTCAACACAGTAACATCAGCTAAAATTCAGCAGTTGTGAGAATAGCTCATGGTATTTACCAGTCTTCCACCATTGACTTGAAAAGTACAGGAAGTCTTCTTAATAATCATACCAGACCAGTGCCTATGAGTTTTTTGAATGAATCTTTCCCCCCTTTCCTCTTTCTCCCCCTCCCACCCTTTGCCAGCCGGAACTCCAGGCAGTGTGATACACTGGAAGGAGCCGTGGTTCAAAAGCCAGAAGAGCTGGATTCAAATCCTAGGTCTGCGTGACTTTGAGCAAATCAATTAATCTCTGTGGGCCTCAGTTTCCCCTATATAAAATGAGGGGGTTGAACTAGATGACCTCTGGGGTATCTTCCAGCTCTATGATCCTATGAAGTATCGATGATGGCCACAAGGCCCTCATTAAGAACCTACAAGGAAAAGGAGTCAGCAAAACTAGGAATGTGGCCCTCAGGTAAAACCTACCCGCCAGCAACTGCTGATTGGATTTTACTTCTGACTCCTTAGTTCAAGAGCTCTGAATACTTGATTCCACCTCACTTTTTGAGGCCTGAACGAGTTCATTCACTACTCAGAATAATTCCTGGGTGAGTGAAGAGTCTGGAAGCTATAAGGCATGCAGTTTCCTGTGGCTACTGGTAATTCTCTTTGGCTCTGTAGACTGGCCCCATGACCCTGGGGATGAGAGCTCTTGGTGCCATTCAGATTTGCAACACCCTCTCCTTCTGACATACACGGTCTGCTGGAGTACAGCAAATCCCAGGCTCTCCAGAACAGCTTCACACAGCTGGAGACGAATTCCTCCGAGCTTGGCCATCCTCTCTTGGGGTCACCCCTCTGTTCTTGTCTCACAGCTGGGAAGAAAGACACCCACTTGGGGAAGGGGGTACAACGCCACCCTGTGTCAGCAACATGGCTTCTGGTCTTGAGATATGGGAAAGAAAAGACAGTTCCAATGCCTTTAAAGAAGTCACATCTGGTTATTTCCCTGATAAGCTTGCTTCCTGGTCCACATACCCATTCTCTCACTAATGGGCCTTCATGAGGATCATAGCTTGTGCTTATATGGTGAATAGCTTTTAAAAATACCTTGATTCTCCACAATTAGCCCCTGGGTGATGCAGTGCAGGACTTGGCATCAGATAGACCTGCGTTCTAATCTGGCCACAGAGACTGACTAGCTATGTGACACTGGGCTGATTGCTTAATGTCTGCCTTGGTTTCTTCGTCAGTAAAGTGGGAATAGTGATAGCAACTAGCTCCCAGGGTCGTTGTGAGGATCACCTGAGATGATATTTGTGGAGTACTTTGCAGACCTTAAAGAGTTATATAAGCGTTAGCCGTTACAGCTATTGATCTGGGAATTTCGTTGATCTAGGAATGTAAATGCCTTCTACCGACACCGGTAAAAGGAGTTTTGCATCCCATAGTCTTAGATTGTGGCCTTGGACATTGAGAAGTTCAGTGAGGACTTGAACTCAGGGCTTCCTGACTCTATCTAGCCATTTCTTCTCACCGCCCTATGAAATTGGGGTTGTTATAAATGCTGGCATGTATGGAGTCGTTTAAGATTTGCAAAGCACTTTACAAATATGGTCTTTTTTTGGTCTTCACAACAACTCTGGTAGAAAGCTGGTATTTGCATCCTCATTGTAAAGATGAGGAAACTGAAGCAAACAGAAGTTAAATGATTTGCCCAGAGCCACGCTTCTAAGGAGCTAATTTATCTGAGGCCAAATCTGAACTCAAGGTTTTCCTTGTCCCGTGTCCAACACGCTACCAACTGTGCCACCTTGTGCCAGTTAAGTGATACAGATATAATCATCTCATTTTAAAGAAGAGGAAATTGAAGCTCCGAGGAGTAAAGTTAATGTTCAAAGATATGGAGCTAATATGTTAGTTAGCAAGGGATACTCAGACTTAGACCCTCTGACCCCAAGTCCAGAACTCTCTTCCTACCACATCATATTATCTTCCTGTGTGAAGTATTATTCCCACAAATTGGAATGTGCCCCATGCTCTGTGCCCATAGGGCCAGGGTTACTCTCTGTTCCCTACCCAACTCCTTGGGTCCCCCCTCAGGGAGGGGCAACACAACTCTGCAAGGTTACATCCTGCCTGTGATAGTCCTAAGGCAGTCAGAGGCCCCATGATTAATCTTGACCTGTGCACATACAGTTACCTTTCCTGACTGTGACTCACAAAGGTCCAGAACTCACACCCAAGTTTAGACATGAGTTGATATGGAACAAAGAAGTTGCTGCTGGAACACATGGCCTGAGCCCAGAATATTCCATCTGGGCCACCGTATTGGTCACAGGTTCTTCAAATCCCAGGGAAAATGCTAAAAGCATTTCCTATCATTTGTTCATTCGTCCTCTTTCCTTGCACAGAAAAAAATGACCACAACATAGGAATGAAATGATATCACAGTGGGCATCTATATTGTCGCAGGTATGATGGCATCAACCAACCATGGCATGCATGCATATGCGTGTATAATTATGTATGTATGTATAATACATAATTATACACATATATTACAATGCATATATAATACATACCATGACTGGTTGATATATTTATTTATTCTATGTATTTCATGAGCAATTTTATGTATTTATATATATCATATAACACACACCATGGTTGTTGGTCTCAACATGCCTCCCTCTCTGTATGTATATAGACACATACCTACATACTTATATGTGTATGTATATACATATGTTTGTATATACAAGCATTTATGTATCTATACATACATATTTTTAGGTGTGCATAGCATCATAACCCCATTTCGAGTGTCATTATAAATCAAAGCTCTATTACCTCCAAGCATGAAAAATCTCGGAATTAAGCTTTAAAAGTCTCCGAGATGGTGTGTACTAGGAATCCGTGGCTGATGTTATTTAGTCAATGTGCTTGATAACCAAGACAAGGCATCTTTCTGTGTTTCCACTGGAGAATTAAGTTGTATCACCAGCCAGGAGAGGAAAAGCAGTCAAAACCTGAGCTCTGGTAGAAAATTGGTGCTGGGAAGGTTGCAAAAAGGACTTTGCTCAAGCACTGAACCAGAAGGAAGAGAAATTGGGGAGATAGGCTAGAGGTGGGGGGGGGGTGGTAAATGGCATTCCTGTGAGAATTTCTAGTATCAAACTATCAGGAGTGTTGGTCATAAGACTGCAGAGTTGGAGCGATAAGAGACTTTATGCAATTCAATTCTCTCTCTTCCAGATAAGGATACTAAATGCAACATTAGTGGCAAGACCCCTGACAACAGTCAAAGGCCTTGGGTTCAAATTGTACCTCTGATGTTTATGACCTGTGTGACCTTTGGCAAGTCACTTAACCTCCAGAAATGAGGAGGGTTGGCTAGATGAGATCCAGGTCCCTTGCTGCTCTAAAGCTATTATTCTATGATCTTAAGAAGTTAAATGGCTGACTTGCCCAAGTTCATACAGGTTTGCTAGGAATAGAGCTGGGATTTGAACACAGATCCTCCGATTTCAAATTTGGTACTATACCTGACTATCTCTCAGAATGGTGTAATGTGAAGGCTTTCACAGCTACTCCTAAGCAATAATACTTCTGAAAGCTTAGAGCTAGAAGGGACTTCTAGGGATGGTTCTCTCTCTTCCTTGTCTCCCCCTGCTCCTATTGCCATGGAAAATCAAAAGCAGAGTGACATGGATAGAGTGCTGGGCCTGGAGTCAGGAAGACTTACCTTCCTGAGCTCAAATCCAGCCTCAGACACTTTCTAGCTGTGTGACCCTGTTTGCCCCAGTTTCCTTGTCTGTAAAATGAGCTGCAAAAGGAAATAGCAAACCACTCCAGTATCTTTGCCCCAAACGGTATCACAAACAGTCAGACACACCTGAATAGCAGCAATCCAAGAATACCCATTACCTCCTTACCTCCCTCTGTCATGCCCCTATCCCTCCTCAAAGAAAAAGGCAGCATGGTTTCCATTGGGGCATGAAGAGAATCTAAGTCAGAATGTTTTAACTAAGTCTTGGAAATAAGAACTAAGCTATCATGTTGGGCTAAGTTATCTTCCTGGCCTGCTCTGTGTTTCCTACAAAGAAGAATGAAGCACGCACTGTAAAATTGGAAGCACTTTTTGTTAGTCCAACCAGCAATCACACACGGAAAGCAACCAGGTTGAAGTGCTGGAGTGAGAGTCAGGAAGACCTGAGTTCAAATCCTGCCTCAGATGACCTGTGTGAGCTGAAGCAAGTCCTTTAACCCTCCTCAGCCTCAGTTTCTTCATCTGTAAAATAGGGATAATAACAGCACAACCCTAGAAGGGTTGCTATGAAAATCAAAGGCATAACGTATGTAAAACACATTGCAAGCGTTAAAGTACCATATAAATACTTGCTTTTCTTATTATCATGGAGTGAATGACAAGGGAAAGAGCTCTCAGGTCAAAACACCAGTCCCAGTGCGGGGTGTTGATGGGGTTCACTTGCTATTTTGTAAAGGTGATTCATCCCACATCTGTCTGCCAAAGGTACACATTCCCAGTTTCCAAAGAGAAATCAGAGGACTTCAGGATCTGACCTCTGATAAAGAATTATAGGGGAAAGAACTACCCAGTCTGTAAATCAACATTTTTTTTAATAAAAAAGACATAAATTTACCTGTGAGCATTGCTCCTGATCTCTGCCAGCCAGCACCCTAAAGCCACAGGTAGAGGGTTTGCCAGATTCTAGTTCACAGCTGGAAGATAAGAAATATAGATATTATATTCAGAGAAGGAAAAAAAAAACAGTGATCAAGGGAACAGAGGGAGTGAAGAGGAGAATATGGGACCCTACTTTGAACAGAGGACAGATTGCTCACCAGAGTGGAAGAGAGGTGAGACCAGAGGACACAATATGTGTTAGGCCTAGCCAGCAGTTTTTCTCAGCGAGGCCAATGCAAGAAAACAGAGAGGTCAGAACCAGGAGGGAAAAAGGAACAGAGACTGTGAAAATCCTTCTCTTCACACAACTCAGCTTCGACTCCCAGGAAATAGGCCCCCAAGTCTGAATCTCCAACCCTGACCTCTCTTCTTTCCAGACCCCTATTCTTAACTGCCTATTGGATCTCTCAGCCTAGATGTCCCATCAGCACCTCTAACTCAATATGTCCAAAACTGAACTCATTGTCTTTTCCCTCTTCCTTGGTCTTAACCTCTTTATCTTTCTGACTTTATACATTTTCTCTGCGGTACCATGACTCATTCCAGTCTTCCGTGTTCCACATTCCTTTTAACATGTGCCATGGATATTGAGAACATCTTTGACTCTTTCTTTTCCTTCATCCAAGATCTGCAGCTAGAAAGACCATTAGAGATGGCCCCACCATTTTACAGATGATAAACATTTGAAGCTCAATGAGGTTTAGTAAGTTGTCCAAGATCAAAAAGTCATAAGATAGCTGATCAGGGCTTCAAATTCAGATCTTCCATCTCTAAATATAGTATCAATTATACTACATTGTGCCTCTTATGTCAACCAGTTTCCAAATCCTACCTATTCCACCTCTCCACCATCTCTTATATCCATCCCTACTCTTTATCAAACCATCACTCTGATCTAAGCCATTCATGATGTATTGCAATAGTTAATCAATAAACATTTATAAAGTGCCTACTATGTACAACCTTCTCTCCTTAAGTCCCCCACTCTCTACTTTAGCAGAGAATCATACCTTATGCTTTAATAGGAACATAGAGGCCAGTTTCTATTAGACTTCTACTCTACCATCCCTCTCAAAACCCCTTTGATATTATCTCCCATTCTCTTCTCCTTTACTCTAGCCCTGGGCAATAATATGAATCCTCTCCTCACCAAGACCGGTCTATTTATACCCTTGATCTGATCCCCTCCTGCCTATTCTAGTAGAGTGCTCCCATAACTATCCCTTCTCCTTCTTTCAATTTCAGTGTTGTTATCCACTGACTTTAAACACATCCGGATCTCCTACATCCCCCATATTTGACTAAACCATTCCCCTAGGCTATTGTCCTATATTTCTCCTTTCCATAGTGGAACTCCTAAAAAAGCTATCTATACTCAGTGTTTCCATTTCTTCTGCTTTCATTCACTTCTCAACCCCTTGCAATATCACTCAACTGAAATTTCTCTCTCCGTAGTTACCAATGATACCTTGATGGACAAATCAATGGTCTTTTCTCCCTTCTTGACTTCTCTGAAACACTTGACACTGTTGGCTACATTCTTTTTCTGGATATTCTTTTCCTTCTAGGTTTTCGTGATGTTCTCCCTTGGTTCTCCTCAGTCCCCTTTGCTGGATAGTCCACATCCTGCTCTTTGACAGCATGTGTTCCCCAAGATTCTGGCACGGGCCCTCTCCTCTTCTTTCTCTACATTCTTTCTCTTGGTGACCTAACTCTGTGGATTGAACTATCATCTCCATACAGAGAACTCCCAGATCTATATATCCAACACTGGTCTCTCTCCTCACTTCCAGTGCCACATCACCAGCTAAATTCAACATGTCAAAAACAGGAATTCACTATCTTTCTTCCTCAAACACATTCCTCTTCCAAACTTCACCTCTTGAAGGCATCACCATCTTCTTGGTCATCCAAGTTCACAACCACAGAATCATCCTTGATTCATCACTCTCCTTCCCCTGACATATACAATCATTTCTCACCTCTTATCAATTCTACCTCAACAATATCTTTCACGTCTATTCCCTTCCCTCCACTCTCTAACACACTATGTACCACATGCCCTCATGCTTCTCTTAGCTGAACCACTGTGATTGATTTCCCAGTCTCTCCCATCTCCAAATCACCCCCACATAGCTGCTGAAGGGATATTCCTAAAGCAGAACCCTGACCAGCTCACTCCTCTCCTTAATAAAGCCCAATGGCTCCCTATTTCTTCAAATACAAACTTCTTTTTGGCAATTCAAAATCTTCCATGATCTGGTTCCAGCCCACCTTTCCAGAATTACTATATATTCACTCCATACAGTTGACTTTCCTGCCGAACTCATCTTTTTATCCCTCACACATAGCATGACACTGATATGTCTCATCTCTGTGCCTTTTAACCAGCTGTCTCCCATGTCTAGAATACATTCCCTCCTTACCTCCATCTTTTAGAATCCCTGGTTTCCTTCAAGGTTTCCTCTATGAGGTCTTTCCTGATACCCCCAGGCAATCCCCCAAGATATCCCTCCACCAAATCACCTTATATTTACTTTGTATATATTCTCGATATGTGTGCATGTTGTTTCTGCTGATTAAATATAAGCTCCTTAAGGAAATGGGGCTGTTTCTTTCTTTTGTCCTTCATTCCCAGTTCCTGGAACAGCCTATCATCTATAATAAGTAGGTACTTAATACATGCTTGTTGATTGATTGAATAGCATCCCAATAGATCTTCCCACTTCTTAACCACTATATAAATGCTAGATATGAGGATTGATAAGGTTGATGAAAAATCCTCCCTTTGTCTCCCTAATCTAGACATTTTCACTGATTGTCCCCTATGCCTGGAATTCTCTTCCTCCTCACCTCTGCCTCCTGGCTTCCCTGGCCTCTTTCAAATTACGGCTAAAATCCCACCTTCTATAAGAAGCCTTTCTCAATCCTACCTTAATGCTAGTGCCTTTCCTCTGTTGATCACCTCAAATTTATTATTTATATGAATGCATATATATACATAAATACATCATTTGTACATAGTTTTCATGTTGTCTCTTCCATGGATGAGATCTTAGACAGAAAGGACTATTGTTTGTCTTTCTTTGAATCCCTAGTGATTAACAGTGCCTGGCACATAATAAGCTCTAAAAAAAAATATTGACTGACTTGTGACCCTGGGCATGTTACTTAGCTTCTCTGTGCCTCATTCTCTTCTTCTGTAAAATAAGGTAGTTGGAGCTGATGGTTTCTAAAGTTTCTCCCAGCACTAGATCTATGATCCTATGTCTAATGGCCTTTTCTCAGCCTCATCCTCATTGTCTTCTCTACAGCTTTCAACATTGTTGACTACCTCTTCCTCCCTCATCGCTCCTTAGCTTCCATGATATTGCTGTCTTCTGATCCTCCTACCACCTGTCTAATCATTTCTCAGTCTTTTTTTCTTGTTCATCACCCATCTCTTTCCTCCTAAGCAATGTGGTCTCCAAGGATCTAGGCTTAGCCAGCTTCCAAACCTTTCTCTCTTGGTGATTTCACCTGTGTTCCAAAAGTTTGAAGATCATCTTTACATAGGCAACTTGAAAAATCAATATATCCAGCTCCAATTTCTCTCCCAAATTACAGGCTCACATCACCAGCTGCCTGCTAAACATCTCTACACAGATATCTTGTTGACATCTGAAACTCAACAAGTCCAAAACTGATCTTCTCTACTAAACCCAGTCCTTCAAACTACCCTAGGGCACAACCACTCCCCCAGTTATGCAAGTTCACAGCCTTAGAGTCATCTGACTCTTCTTTCTCCCTCAATAACACCCTTCATCCATTCTGTGGTCAAATCCCCAAAAATTCTATTTTAGAAATACCAGTAGATCCTAAAAATCACAATATAAAACCTCTCCACTACTCACAAAGCCACCACCCTAATTTAGTCTCTTATCACCTCTCACTTGAACTATTGCTCTTCTTTGATATTATAATGGATCAAAGATCTCATCAATGTGGGCACTCCTTCCGGTGCTGTAGATGGCAACCTATCCCTACCTTTGCATCATGTGCAACTCTTATTATCTATATCCTCTTATAAGTCCTCTTTATGGAGGAAGTCACTTGATGTGTTGGGGCCTTCCTCTAGCTATGTTGATATGACATAGTCCAGGTTTTCATCCACATAACTTCATTAGAAAAATACTGGTGTTAAAAAGAAAGATCTTCAGGAAGAATCAGGTCTTTAAAAGAATTGTAGAGTTTCCCATAAAAAAAATCTGACTCCCTTTCTTTCTCCTAGACAATTATAGGCATTGTTCATTTTCAGTGTCTGGCCAAGGTAATTGTACCAACGGACTAAATATATGGGCTGTCTATCCAACTACTTTATTGGCTGTCTATCCACCATACTCCAGACCAGAAGCATTTTTCATCCACATGGTTCTTCCTTTGTGATAGCTAATCTGAACTCTTTTGAGTGATAATAGGTCATATTTAAGATAATCTGCAATATTCTAAAGCTTGGTATAAGTAACACAATGGCAGCTACAAACAAGAAAATTTGAAGGACTTCACCAACTTGCTTGACATCTTCCATGACAGTCAAAAACATCTTTATCAAGCATAGGTCTCTTTATTTTGTTTTATTCTTTCCTTGATAATAATGGAAAATTAAAATATAAACAAAATTATCTCTATTGTTGCATCTTTCAATGATCTCCCATTTATTAGAGGCGCCGTGTTGAAGAAGAGCCTTTAAGGCAACATCTACTCTACTGAATTAAATGATTTTTTAAATAATCAACAAATAATAAGCATAGTAGCATATTATATTCTCTGCAATTTTCAATCAATTATGAGACTGCAAAGATATGGTATGCACTAGGATATTATTTGTGGAATCCTGACTGTTCTTTTATTATACTTTCATCAAGGAGGCTCTTAATACATATTTAGATTATTCTCGAAAAATTTTCCCATCTTTATGGGAAAGTAGGCATATGAGTTGGTAGTTACTAGATATTATTTAATTAGTAAATATTATTTAAATTGCCTTTTTTAGTAATTAATAAGAAAATCTGTGATTTTTCCCCTCTTTCATCTGTCTCGAGAGATGATCCTTCACTTGGCCAAAAGTTTGTGCCTCCAACACAAACTTCCTCTGCATATTTAGTCTAGTTCAGGTACTCTTAGCCTCTTTATTTTCTTCAGTGCTATTTCTACCTCTTCATATAGCATATCCAGAACTGTGATGTTGGAATCCAAAATGGGGTGACTGTTACTGATGGAGAAAATCATAATAAAAATCTTGGCAGATCTTTCCCACTTTTTACCTGTTTGTCATCCTCTTTCTAGTTTTACCATTAAATGCTCTCATGGTGAACTGGTTTATTTTTATCTTGCCAAGCTTTCTGTAAACTTGGTTTTTCTTTACTGTTTATCACAGTTTTATGAAGTGACACCATTTACACTCTTCTACCATCATCTTCCTTTGTAAGATTAATACAAACAAGTGAAGGATCTATGATTCTATCAACATAAGGACCTCACCCTATAGTAATTCCAACCAACCTATCTGTGACTAAATAGGTAAATCCTAGAAAGTTACCTGAGGCACATAAGCAACTTGTCCAGGGCCTCACAGCAAGAGACAGCAGTGGGATTTGAAACCAGTTTTGTCACTTGATGCCAGTCTGAACATAAATCCATGAATATCTCTGGACCTTATCTATAAAATAATGGATTTAGACTAGATTGCCTTTAAGTTCCCAAAGAATCTATGAGAATTCTATAATCCTATCCACTATGCCATGTTGGTGGTCTGCTTCTTTACATAAGATTGTACAAATGGGTTTTTATTCTAGACCAGTGTTACTCTTGGCTGTCACATCTATCTGCTTGCCAAGGAGATCAAGTATTTCCTGTCTGAGGTGGTTTTTAGGCTCTTTCAGCCTCCTCATTGTGGTAATTGCATCACTTAAATATTCTTGGAAAATGGTGCTACTCTAGGTATATGTGTGTGAGAGCAATGCCTTCACATAAACCTTTCTCCACCTCCCACCCCAACTCTAACCCTTGCCTGGAATGCATTTCTCACGTCCACTTCTCAGAATCTTTATTTTCCCTCAATATTCCACTCAGGTTCCACCTCTTCCATGAAGCCTCCACCTTCCCCTCTCAGGTGTCAGTGCTCTCTCCCTTTTCAAATGCCCATGTTCCACCTCCCCCGCCCTTTCCTCTGGTAGAAGGTATGCTCCCTGAGGACAGGGACTATTTCATTTTTGCCTTTGTATCTCCTAGCAACGTGTCTTACAAGTATTAGATATTTAATCAACATTTCCTGAACTGCAGGAAATGAAAAGAGCCACAGGCTTCTCGGCCTGGGCCAGATTAGGCTTGGAAACAATCGCCCTAGTGAGGCAGGAAGCCCAGTTGAGGGGCTGTGCTCATAGAAATTGTCTCTCTCTGTAAGATTACAGTGGCCTGAAGCTCTTTACCAGACAAATTTTCTTTCCCCCTCATATCTATAGCAGAAGTCTGAAGGACTTGTCAGGCATGAATGGAGAGTGATCAAGGTTCCAGGAATACCAGTTCATCACCATATTAGCTCACCCAAGGGCAGAGCCAAGAAGGCAGCTGGAAAGCAGGGACTTGCTTAAGCTCTCCCCCAAATCCCTCCAAACACCTGTAAAAATGTCTCTGAACAAATTCTAGAGCTGCAGAACCCACTAAATATCAGAGGGAAACAGGTCTCCAGCCCAGGAGAGCCTGGATGGTCACCAGGAAGGGGCTCTCTCATGGTGCTGAGAGCAGAGGGCAGCCCAGTGTGGGCCATGCTGGGACAGACCAGACCCTGAGTCAGCCAGCCAGAGCAGACCTTGGGGCCATGAAACACTGAGCTGTGGCAGTTACCGGATTTCTCAACCCACAAACGCCAAAGAGCAAGTTACAGGGAAACTGCAGGATTGAGTTCAGAGAAGTACAGCCACCACCTCTGGGGGTGGAGGAAGTGGTGCAGCGGTGGTGGTAGCAGGAGCAGAAAGTGCCTGAGGCTGCTTCCAGAACACCAGCATCAACTGCTTCCTGAATCCCTGGCTCACACGGTGGGAAGAATCTAGCAGCCGATCAGAGCGGGAGTGCAAGGAGCCCTCTGTGGGCACAAAGGAAGATTCGCTTGCTGTGCCCTGCTTGGATCTGTATTGTGGTCCCAGTAGGAGGTTCTTGGGGGAGGAGGAGCACTGCTGTGACAGAGCCTGGGGTGAGGGTGGAGTAGAAGTAGCTCTGAAAACAGCAGTGCTTGGACCCTAAAGCTTGGGACAAAGTACTCTCTACTCTACAAGCAGTCATATCCTGACAAAAAGCTCAAGGGTCAGATAGTTGTCTGGAAACATGAACAGGCAGCAAAAGGAACTCAGACTCAAATTCAAACTCTAGATTCCTTTTTTGGTGACAAAGAAGACCAAAACATACAGCCAGAAGAAGTCAACAAAGTCAAAGAGCCTACATCAAAAGCCTCCAAGAAAAATATGAATTGGGCTCAGGCCATGGAAGAGCTCAAAAAGTATTTGGAAAAGCAAGTAAGAGAAGTAGAGAAAAAATTGGGAAGAGAAATGAGGGTGATGCAAGAAAACCATGAAAAACAAGTCAATGACTAGCTAAAGGACACCCAAAAAAACACTGAAGAAAATAATACTTTAAAGAATAGACTAACGCAAATGTCAAAAGAGCTCCAAAAAGTAAATGAGAAGAATACCTTGAAAGACAGAATTAGCCAAATGGAAAAGGAGGTCCAAAAGACCACTGAAGAAAATACCACCTTAAAAATTAGATTGGAGCATAATAGCTCACCCTCTGAACCTATGTTCTGTGCTCCCAGAGTAGTAGTTAAAGTAGAGGGAAGAATACTCAATGAGTAATCAGTGGGTAATGCCTTCTAGATAGAGGGTTGCATCTCCAGAGACAAGGCAGGGGACTAGGGAATCATAAAAAAGGATTCTTCTTCTTCTTCGTCTTCTTCTTCTTCTTCTTCTTCTTCTTCTTCTTCTTCTTCTTCTTCTTCTTCTTCTTCTGCTTCTGCTTCTGCTTCTTCTGCTTCTTCTGCTTCTGCTTCTTCTTCTGCTTCTGCTTCTGCTTTGACTTCATCTTCTTCATCATCATCATCACATCATTATCATATCATCATCATCTCCATCATATCTATATATTTAATTTATACATTTATATAGTGTTTAAGATTTGTAAGGTTTTTACAAATATTATCTCATTTATCTTCACAACAACCCTTAGAGAGAGGTGCTATTATCTCTATTTTACAGTTGAAGAAACTGAGGCAAATGGAGCTTAAGTGACTTAACTAGCATCACACAGCCAGTAGCAATGTTGGATATAGTACTGAGCCTGGAGTCAGGGAGCTCAGAGTTCAAAGCCAGCCTGAGACACTTTCTAGCCATGTGACTTTTAACCTCTGTTTCCTTCAGTTTCCTCAACTATTGTCGTTCAGTCATATCTGACCCTTTGTGATCCCGTTTGGGCTTTTCTTGGCAATGATACTGGAGCAGTTTGCCATTTCCTTCTCTAGCTCATTTTACAGATGAGGAAACTGAGGCAAGCAGGGTAGTAAGTGTCTGAGGCCAGATTTGAACTCAAGAAGATAGTCTTCCTGACTCCAAGTCCAGCACCCTATCCATTGCATTACCTAGCTGCCCTCCTGAACTATAAAATAGTGATAATGATGGTGCCTCCTCTCAGGGTTGTTGTGAGGATCCAATAAGACAGTATTTGTAAAAATAGCTTAGCACAGCACTTGGCACAAAGTAAAAGCCATATAAGTACTTATTCCCTCCCTCTTCTCACACAGCTAATTGATCAGATTTGAACTCAGGCCTTCCTCACTCCAGGTCCAGTGCTCTAACCACTGCATCACTTAGCAGCCAAAGAGAATAAAGGAAGGATAGAAATAGAAGAGCAATTCTTGGATCCACTGTTTCCCTTGACTGAAATAAGAAACTAATTGAGAGAGATAAGAAATTTTAGGAAATTCAGACTTAGTTTATGCAAGTCTGGGAACTTCTGAAAAAAATGTTTTAACTGTATTCCTTTTAAAAAATTTATTTTATTTTTAATTTATGGAATAAAATAAGCATTTCCGTAACATAGTATAGTAAAAATATAATTGCACATGAAACTTCAAGTCCACTATGTACAGCTTGCTATTCCTTTTAAATATATAACAGTTATTATGTAAATTTCTTTTTTTCCTTTTCTTTTCTTTCTTTCCTTTTGTTCCTTTCCCTTCTCCCTGCCCTGGAGATAGCCACCATTAGATACAAATATATATATATATATATATATATATGTAATTATTCTATACATACTTCTATTTATCTAGTTCTTTCTCTAGCTGCAGAAAGTATCTTTCTTCATATGTCCTTTATAGTTATTTTGGGCATTTATAATAGTCAAAATGACTTATTTGCTCAAAATCATTCCTAAAATAACATTGCAATTAGTATTCCAACACAATCATGTACCACAATTTGTTCAGCTATTCCCCAATTTCTGAGCATCCTCAAAATTTCCAGTTCTTTGCCACCACAAAGAGAGCTGTTAGAAACATTTTGGAACACATAGATTTTTTGCCTTTTTCCCTAAAAACTGTATTTCAATACAATTGGTTTCTTTTGTAATCTTATGTATTTCATTTTTTGCATTTAAAAATATTATCTTGAGAAGGGGTTCAGGGATTTCACCAAAAACAGAAAAGGATATGTACTCCTGTTATTAAAGGGAAAGCAATGGGCCCACACACATAGCAGATGCTCAGTAAACACTTAAAGAAGATGGGAAAGGGAATGGCTTGTGGGGGAGAATGCAGCATCCCTCCTGAAGAAGACTTCTGTTATTGTCTTATGTTGATGGCTAAGTTTTTTTGACGTTGAGCAAATCACTTGGTCTCTTTGGGCTTCAGTTTCTTCTTCTATAGAATGAGGAAAATGACAAAATGACCCTAAGGTCCCTTCCAGCTCTAAACTCCGTGATGACCTAGACTAATTACGTTATCTTGTACAAGTGGCTCCTTGCTTTTCTATTCTTCTTACTACCAGAATTACTAACTGAAAGCCATCAGGAGTTTGGAGTTAGCCCAATGTTGCCGAGATTCCCCCCATAGCCCCCAGTCCCCCACACACCCACTCAATCTCCTTTGGAGGTCTCTTACTTGACACCCCCTGCAAAAGGAGTTTCTTTACTTCTCTAACTTTGGTGGCTTTCCAAGAGCCCAAAAGCATAAGGAGTTTTCCCGTCCCTATCTGTAGGCACAGAGAGTGTATCTGTGTGTTTGTGCGTGTGGAGGGAGGGTAATAAATACATTTTAAAAAGAAAGAAGAAGAAGGAATGAAACAGTGTAAGGTTGGTCACACATTTGTCATTAAGTCAAAGCCGAATCCGAGTGTTTGTGTGAGGTAGAATTATCTCATTCTTTTTGCCTGTGTCTCTCTGTGATCTACCAGTCAAGTATGTGATTGGATTTCAGCTCAACAAAACCTTAAATTACACACCTATTGTGCCCCAGCTAAGCCTAGTTTCACAGCAGTGAAGAAGGCTTCTCACTGCTCCTTTCGCCCTGTTCGATCCAGCTCTAGCTATCATCCCCAGGTTGATGAATGAATAATAGGATTAGAAAGTCTCATCTCGGCAGTGCAGTAATTGTCGCATTGGGGGAAGCGACAAAGGCCAGGGGAATGGATAGGTGCTGCATAATGGAGCTGGGCATGTTCCACCTGAGTGTATCCACCAACACAAGGGCAAAAAAAAAGGAAGGGGAGGACTGAGAGGAAGGGAGAGAAGGCCACATCCCACCGATGAGCCACTGAACCCAGGTACTTGGTGCCTTGGTCCATCCCCGTGGGCCACCGTCACGGGAAGACCCCAGCCCACCAGCTTGACCACCACCTTTTCCCAGAGCCAGAGTTATAGCAGTGACACAGGAAAAGGAGAAAAGCGCTCAACCCAAGCCAATTTTGTTCCAAAAGCAGACCTTCTACTAAGGCAACAGTGTTTAGTGGAAAGAGCTTTGGAAAGAGCCAGAGGCCACTTCACTACCTATGTGGCTTTGCTCTCTGGGCTCAGTTTCCTCACATAGAAAATCAGGGGTTGGGCTATAAGGTCCCTTGCTGCTCAAAATCAACAAACCTATGAAAGACTTCACCATGTCATTTCCATATAACTCTAATGAGCAATAAAACATACCATTTTAGGTTGGGAAGAGTTGGGACGTGTGTGTGTGTGTGTGTGTGTGTGTGTGTGTGTGTGTGTGTTTCTAAAGCAGCACCATGAACATAGAAGCCAGGCAATCCTTAGTCTGACAAATTCTGGGGATGGAATCATAGTTCCTTAGTGTGAGAAAAAGCATGTTTTTAACTTGGACTAATCTTGCTTGTCCAAAACCATATTTATTAAGACCTTCGATTCTTTTGCATTATTCTCCCTACACCACTGATATGTTTAAGAAAAAAAAGAAACACTTTGGGAGAATCTCAGTGTCTCTGTCTCTCTTTCTCCTCTATATAGTTCCAATGTAATACCATATCTCTTCCAACCTAGGACTTCTCAAGAAGGCTTGCTGATTTTCGGGTGAGCCCCTGGCCTCTATTCTCCTTCACTTCTATTCAACATAGAAAACCTCCACTAATTACTTGTTATGTGCCAGGCGTTGTACTAAGTATTGGGAATGTGAATACAAGCTTCCAAAAGGCATTTCCTATTTTTAAAGAGCTTATACTCTGTTGGAAGACAAAACATAAAAAGGACTTCAGGAAGGAATAAGGGGTAATGATACTTGCATGGTAGCAAGGTGGAAAAGTCCAGAGAGTCTGGAGTAGAGTGGGGAGAGCTGAGCATGGACAACCTGGGAACTTCCTGATGTGGTGGTTGGTCCTGGGCCTGTACTTACTAATCAAAAAGGGGGCCTCAGGGGCAAAGGCATCTCCAGGGTGAGAAGTCTGCTATCAAGGAGGTGGAAAGGTTCAGAGAGTTAGGAGCAACACTGGGAAAGACTGATACCAATAATAGCAATAACTAGCATTTATATAGAGCTATAAGCTTTCCAAAGTGCTTTACACTTGTTATCAGAAAAAAAGAAAGTCATTAATTTCCTGCTGCCAAAACTTTCTGGCAGAACTGGGGAAACATTTAGGGCTGAACTACTGGGTTCTCCCCCCATTTCAATTCTCAGTAATCATAATAAAACTTCACAGAAGCCCTGAGAAGAAAATGCTCAATTTTTCTGAAGCTAAAAGTTTCAGAAGAAGGCATCAGAACACAGGCACAACAGATTTAAAGCTGAGACCTTTGAAGTCTAAACCAACTCGCTTTAGAGATAAGGAAACTGAGGCACGCAGATTAACTTGCCCCTAGATCTCACAGCTAGTAAACAGCCAAGCCAGGATTTGTACCTCAGTTTTTGGGCTCCAAATCTATCATGATTTCCACTATACCACAATGATTGAAAACCAAATACAGCAGAGGAAAGCACATAGGGCAGCAAACCTAAGTAGAATTGCCAGCTTTAGGACATTTCTAAGTCCTGTTCCATGGCCTGCTATTTTTATAATATGCTCCCCACACCTTTTCACTGATCACTCCCCATAGCCCTCCTCCTCCCCAAGTCTAACTCATTAGTCCATTTCTGCTCCTTCCAGGCTAGAGACACAGATAACTTCAAACTTCCCGTGGAGAGGCATGGGAATGGAGAGCCAGTAAGCTCCCCTCCTGTAAGTTGCCCACTCCCAGGAGCACCAGAGCCTGCCTGCTGAGACCCCAGTCACTTTAATTCTCCAGGCCTTCCTAACCTCTGCTGGGAAACCGTGTTCCTGAGTGTTGTACAGATGTTGTGCCGGGGGCCGACATCCACCATCCAGCATCCCTTCTCCTCTGTCAATGTGAGTTCTATTCTAATCACACATGCCCTCCTCACTGCATGCTGTAAACTGCCCCCAGTCCTGACCACCATAAGAAAATGAACATTTAGCTCAGGAAACAGTGGCTGACCCTGTCGGCCTGCTCTCTTCACTAGAATCGACTCAGACTATTAACACCTCTCCATGCTGTTCCTGACAGGGGGGATTGCATACTAAGAAATTGCTGCTGGGAAACCAGCCCTTTTCCCGAGGCAGCTTGCTTGGCTCTGGAGCTCATCTGCTTGACAGGGTAAGCACAGTGTGGATGGTTGGGACTGTCCTTGGGAAGGTCACACACACACAGACATGCAGACACACACACGCACATGCACACAACACACACAGACACACAGACACACAGACCTGCCTCTTATCTCTTCCCAATGAGATTCTTGAGTCTAGGATCCCAGAAGAATATGGTAGGCCAAGTCAGCCAATGCAAACCTTCTGAACCAAAAGGTCCTCTTTCTTCATGACCCTCAAATCCCACCCTACCCCCAAATCCAACACATCTATTATGAGAGGGACTCAGTAAGCAAGTATTGTCTCTGAGCGATACATCATTTAAAGGAAGCCTGCGGATTTATTCCTGAAAGAGAAATGGGGACAGAAATACTTTCAGCCTAGATATTATTAATATGATTATCATTATTTAGGGATAGAGATTAGACATTGTACCACTGGTATAGGGAACTACAGCTTTTGTTAGGCCTATGAGGAAGCTCCCTCTACCAATGTAGGTCAATGTCTTATCCACAACTTTTAGTTTTAATGAGTTATTAGTTGTTATATTCTTTGAGAGTTATTATTAGCCACCTGTCATCAAACTCCCAAATAAACATGTTTTTTCTTTTCTAGGGTTTGTGGACTTGGTCCTCCTCCCAAGCCCCTTTCTCCCTCATTCATCTTCAGCTCACCACACTTCACCCTGTAAGTGACCAAGGAGCTGGCCACAATATCCATGAAAATCAAGCTCACAACGGAGCTCTAAAACCTAAAAGGAAAGGGCAAAAGCTGTCCATTTTGAGCCATGGCTAGTATAGATTTTACCAGGGACCGATGGGAGCTAGGAATGAGGAACTGAAGAATCTCATCCTATTTGCCCCAAGGAGGTCAGAGACAGAAAAGAAGGTTTGAATATAACAAAATATTCACAGTAGCACTTTCTGTGTGAGCAAAACAGGGAAATAAAGGGAGTGCCCAGTAATTGGAGAATATCTGAACAAACTGATATAATAGTAATAATTATAAGAAGTACTATTCACAGAATATTTTAAGTTTTGCAAAGTTCATTACATGTTATTTTGTTTGACATACTGTACTCACTCTTCCACAGTCAGGCTGGCTATGTATCCCCTCCTGAGGATTCTGAGGTACCTCTGAAAGGATGAGATGGTCCTTTCCTAATGCTATTGGCTCGAACTCTTATTCTGATGTGTTCTTCTCCCATTATTAGCTGCCCATAATTAGAGCCCCACTTCCATTTAACCAGTCACCATCAATTTGCTTTTATAAAGGGACATTTACTTCAAAGATCCAGCAAGAAGACAAGTATAAACATTACCCCCCAACACCTGGGGCATACTTTCTCCCATGCTACCTCTGTGCCTGGAGAGAGTAGGCTCAAATTTCACACAGATTCTACCTAGCATTTGCCCTGTCAAGTTCATTTCCAAATATGACCTGGCCAATGGATGGAAGAAAACATGTCTGCCACTGCTAGGCTAGATCAAGCAAGTTGCTTGGGACCTCAGCCCTCACTGTCTGGCTTGTAATAAATCCTGACATGGGCTCCAGCTTCCAGACTCTGGTGGTTTGTTCTATTGACCTGTCAAAGATCACAATGGCATAGCCATCTCCAGTCTCATCCACCTGAGCAGAAACTAGGCGGGAAAAAACCAAAGAGAGTGACCCTAGCTGACTAGTGCCTTCTGAATAAACCCCAGTTCTGATTGCACGGTTGCATGGATAGAAGACCAGAACCAGTTACAGAATGTCTACATATGTTCCAGAGTTCACAGGGATTGCATCAGCCTAGCACACTGAGCATGCTCATAAGGATAGAGCCCATACACCTCCTTTACTTATGAATGTGGTAGAGTATGATCAGTTCACAGAAACACAGAAGAATATACGAACTAACAAAAGAGTGAAGTAAGCCGAGCCTGGAAAACAATACACAGATAACTACAACAATATAAATTTAAAAGAACAATAGCCTGAAGTCAAAGAGAGTCTAAATGCAATGACCAACATTGGCCCTGGAAAGGACATGAGGAAATATACCTCCTACTTTTATTGGAGGAGACTGGGGGTGCAAAATGATGCATATGCTACCTGACTCTGTGATTGGTTTTGATTAACCAACCACTTTAAACCAATTAAAAAGATTAATAATTAACCTTTTTCTTTGTTATAAGGAATGTTCACTGGGAAGAAGGAAGCATATTACATGAAAAACCAACTGTTAGATAAAAACAAAAGGTATCAGTAATTTACTACCCATCCATGCAAAATACAGCTCTGCCACAGGCTATGGGGGACAGTTACCATTTACCTCTACCCCCTTTCCATGCAGAGACCAAATCAGGTTCTTATCACTGAGAAACCTTGCCTAACCTTGCCCTTCAGAATTCCTGGCATCAGCTATTTCTTCAGGTGATGTCTCTTACCACTTTCTCTATTAGAGCGGAGAGCAGGATTTTAAGAGTTCTAGAACCTGGATCCTGTCAAATCACGTCACCTTCCAAAAGCCCTCTAGGCCTCATCAACCAGAATGGCCCCAGGAGGTTGGGCTCATTCGACTTCTTCAACGTTGGCATAGTGGTAAAAATATTGGACTAGGAGTCCAGAGACCTGGATTCCAGTCTTGCTTCTGATACAATTTGCTATGTTACCTTGGGCCAAGGTGATATCATTTCTCTAGGTCTCATCTATTAATGGGGATAATAACCCCAGCTCTCCCTACCTTACTGCATTGTCACAAAGATTCTATGACACAGGATGAGACAAAGTGGATAATTTAGGTGAATTGAAGCAAACTTTTGAAATACTTCATTTTAGAAACATTGGAAAAAATGTCATTAATATTGTAGAAACACATTCTGACAGAGTACTGGAGGTATGCTTATATATGTATACCTGCACATATGCATGTCTACATATATATGCGTATCTATACATTAATTGAAACATGAATCTTAATCATTGACTCATCAATATGAAACACTTTGAAATGCATGAAGTATTCTAAAATATATCTTTATTCTTCAGCCCCATTCCCGGCCAATCAAGGTCACTGAACAAGGTTACTCCTAACCTTCACTACCCAAAACCCGGTCTCCCTTTGATAATTAAGCTCCGGAGGGAAGAGGGTGGCCTCTCAAGTAAGAGTCTTCTTACTTCAAAGACTACAGGCCTGGGAGGGAGGGAGGGCAGTCCTCAAGCAATTTCACATGTCCCCCAGGTCTCTCCTTTCCTGTATTAAAATCTAATTCCAATGAGTTTGACAAAGCACAGGTTTAACACAGGTCAGCAGCATACTGACAGGGTGTTAATTTTGGACCATGTCAGCATTTCCTGCTTGGAGTGTTAATGTCAATTAGTGGCTGGCTACATAACCTCCAAGTCCTCCTCTAGCTAGGGCAGCAGCCAAGGCAGAAGAGGCTGCCTCCAGACAGGATTTAACAGAAGGAAGAAAAAGAAGATGGCACAGCATATAGAGGAGGATCCCACACCTACTTCTAGGCTGGCAGCCTTTCAGGCTTCCATTTCCCAGACCAAATTCTCACTCCAATGGGAAACAAAGGATTAACATGCCAACCTATTGGGACAAGCAAGTCTCACTGCAGAGCTGACAGATCTATACTACCGTTAGACAACGCAGAGTATCTAACATGACATTGTGCAGTGCGTCAGTTACCTGCTGGCATCTCTATCTGGCTACCTGGAGGGAGTATGTATCACCTGAGCCTTAGATGGAAGTCAGAAAATCTGACATCAGTCCTGGCTCAACCTTTAACTCACTGAGTGACCTTAGATGACTGAAAAAAGAGCTGATTTGGGAGTCAGAGGACTTGAGTTCGAATCCCATATCTTTCAGCTGTAGCTGGGTTATTTTGGGTTAGTCCCCTAAATCCTCTGGGCCTCAATTTCCTCATCTAAGAACTGAGAGTTGACCTAGATGACCTCCAAGGTCCCTTCCAGCTCTAAAGCTATGATCCTATCATTCTTTGTCCGGACAGCTATAATCTCTCTAGGCCTCAGTTTCTTCATCTGTAAATTGCAATATGGTAATTATATCTTACCTGCTTATGTCACAGAATGGGAATGAAGATATAAATGAGATAAATAGGTCTTTTTTATTTTTCAAATGTAACATGTGCTCATCAAAATAATCTTATAATAGTGATAATTTCAAAATAAAATTAAAATTCTATTTGAAGTGAACTGTGTCCCCTTCTACAGCTCTGATCTTGATTTAATAAGAATGCATTTTCTGCACCTCCCTCCCTTATTTACAGATTTAGAGGGATATGGGAGTAGAACATCTCCTCTATTGTCAGACTCAGGCCATGTGTCACTTAGTTTTGCTGAACTGCTTTCTCCCTCTCCCCTGTTTTCTTTTTTAAATCTTTAGTACAAGAGATAGCTCTCAAGGGAGGGGAGAGTGAGGGATATATTTGCAAATTAATGTAACATAAAAATTATTTCAATAAAGCTTTTAAAATAAAAAACTAAAATAAGTGGATTTTTTCAGATGTCTAGACCAAAGGTTCAAAGCATAAGGTCTCTTGAGGAACCAGAAATTTGGCTAAGACTAAAGCCTCACCTTCTCCATGATGCCTTGCTAGACTAACCCCACCACATGGGAGATTTTCCCCCATAGGCCTTTTTTGGTGCCTCCTTACACTGTCTGCACTGTACCCTCAAATATTAGCTTGGTTTGGGCTTTGAAATCATTCCTTATTTTACATGTACATTGCCACTACTAGAATGTAAGTTCCTGAGGTCAGGGACCATGTCTACTACTGCCCCTTGCTTATCCCAGAACACTTTGCTGGGTAACTTAATTCAGTTTAACATAAAGTACTAATTAAGCACTTACTACGTGCCATGAACTGTACTAGCAACAGGGGGCAGAAAGACAAAAATGAAAATCATCTCTGCCCTCGTGGAGCTGACATTCTACTCGGCGAAAAAAAGTAAGTAATGATAAGTAAAATGATAAATAAAATAAGATTTCTTAAAAAGGTAAACATAAATAGATTGAAACTATACACAAAGGAAATAGAAAAGCCATTTCAGGGAATGTGGAAGTGCTAGCAATTGGGGTGAGGAGTGTAGGTGAGCCCTTATGCAGGAGCTGGCACAATTCAGCTGAGCCCTGAAGGGAACTAGGGATTTCAAGGGGCAGAAGAGATAAGGAGAGAGCATTCCTGAGGTGAGGGACAGACCATGAAAAACTTCAGAGGCAAAAGACAGGTGTTGGGCACATTGGCCCTGCCTCAGGTGAGTCTGAGTGGGTGAGGTGTCAAGTCCAAACTACAGGTGCTTTCAATTATAATAATAGTAATAAGAATGACAGCAGCTAATATTTGTATAGTGCCTACTATGCGCCAGGTATTGTGCTAAGGGCTTTACAAATATGATTTCATTTGATCCTCACAACCATCCTGGGAGGTAGGTGCTATTATTATCCCCTTTGTGCAGATGAGGAAACTGAGGCAAACAGAGGTTAAGTAACTGTATCAGTAATTAAGGTGGGACTTTTTTTACTGCTTTCTCTTTTGCAGCACTTTTTTAATCAAGGGCCCTTGATGAGTCTGGCCTTTGTTTCTTTGGTTAAATCAGGAGTCTTTGATGACCTGCTTGCCTCAAGGGAAAGCCTAGTTTACATGGGTTTGAGTTACATGTTTGTGACTCCAGAAGCTTTAGGCCATGTGGGTTTGAGTAGAATATTTGTGACGCTTTTAGGTCACGTGGGTTTGAGTTGCATGTTGTGACTCCCTTTGGCTCTGAACAGGGCATATAAACTCAGAGGTTGGCGTTTTTCCTTGGGGGGTTCTCACTCACTGAAAGAGTGGCATGTGACTCCGGGCAAGTCTTTGTAACTGCCCCCCGGCTTTGCTAACCCAGACTCATTGGTTCTTTGGTTACTGTGAATTGTGATTTAGTCTGTTTATACTGTCTCTGTAATTTATTTGTATTTGCTCTGAAGTCCAGGTTGCTGGCTTTTCCTTCTGAACTGAGTCTGTTTATATATTTGTATGTGTGATTAAAGTGAGATTGTTAACCCCTTAAAGTTACTTTCCTTAGTAAAGCAGATCAAAGAGTCTGTGCTAGCAGCCTTCGTGTTATTGGTCTTGTGTTGGTCTTTCACCCCATCAGCTGCTGCTAGCCAAATTGTTCTTGCAGTAACTTACCCAGGGTCACACAGCTAGAAAGTGTCTGAGGTCAGATTTGAACTCAGTTCTTCCTGACTCTAAACTCAGTGTTTACACACTGTACCACCTGTTTTTTTACCACATTTTTACCATTTAAAAAAAAAGGTGCTTTTACCATGCAGAGCCGGCGGCCCTGAAAAGAGGCAAGTCTTCTTGGTATGCGTTAGGTGGGGGGGGAGATGGGGACCCAGCCTGCACCAGAAACATGCCTCCAGACTCAAAGAATATGGAGTTGTTAGATAATTTCCCTGAGGAAATGCTTCTCAGGCATTTCACCATTCACAGCTGGTGTTTCTTGGCAGCAAAAGGAAGACAATAGCCATGCTGAAATGGCACTCACTGCCTTGTACAGACACAACACAGCTAGCCGCCCCCTCCTACTGTCAAAGTTTCCATCTCTTCTGCCCCATTTCCTCCTCCCCATGAACCACTGGGCCTTCAGACCTCATCTCTGCCCCAGCCAAGAATACAGAATAGAGTGAGAAGCAGAAAAGGAACCTTGGGTCCTGTAAGGGTTCCAGCACAGCTGCCCACCAGATGCCCCCTGCTCTAAGACAGATGGGAATCCAGCTGCCAGAAGCTCCCTCCAAGTTCCCCACCCAGGGAATCTCCAACCCTCCAGGATCCCTCCCCAGCTTCCTTCTCTACTTGAATATTTTTTTAATGTTTAATAAATTATACCCTCTAAAAAGCCTGACAATAGCCAAGGCTGATCTATGTCTATTAGGAGCTTTGTTTACAGCTCACATAACTCTGGGTTATGGCAAGGATCTCCAGACGCAGGGTTGATAAAGGTGGCAGGCATCCCTCTGCTTAATGGTATAACTTGTATGCACAAATTATATGTAATTGATCCAAATGCATTACGCAACACTGCAGATATTTGAAAAACAAAATGCTTTGTCTCCTCCCAGTTCCACTTGCTGTCCTTCCAGATGCACACTAGGAGACCCTTTCCCAAATATCCAATCTGACTTTTGATCTGTGTTTCTAAAATTCAGAGAACAGATAGTTCATACATCACTTACCATCTTCGGAGGTTTATTTAATAAGTAGTGACTTAAATGAGCCAGATGCAGAGGCTAGGCCAGCAGTGGGCAGAGAAGGGCCAAAACATGGCATAATGGATAGAACACAGGTCTGGGACTTTAGGAAGACTCGGGTTCAAATAGTGCCTCAAATGCTAATCCTGGGCAAGCCATTTTACTTCTCTGAGACTCAGTTTCCTCACCTACAAAAGAAGGATAGTAACCTATACCTTACAAGGTTGTGGGGAAAATCAAATGAGATCACATTTGTGAATTGCTTTGCAAACTTTGAAGTGCAATAGAAATGCCAGTTATAATTAATAATACTTAGCTAGCACTTTTATAGCTCTTCAAGGCTTGCCAAAGAACTTGTATCTCAACTGATCCTCTCAGTAACCCTGGGAGGTAGGTACAATTATTCCTATTTTACGACTGAGGAAAATGAAGCTATAAGAAGTTAAAAGAGTTTCCCAGGGTCACCCAGCTAATAAGTGTTTGAGGCAGATTTGAACTCAGGTCCCTCTTGTTCTTAGGCCCGCACTCTATTCACTGCATCACCTAGCTGGCTGATAAGCTGTCTTACCAGTTATTAACCTGATAGTATAAGATGTTAAACTTTTACTACAGCAAATGATTTACACAAAATTAAATACACAAAATACAACAGATTCAACCATATATATACATATATATATATATCTTAGCATCTCTGCACAAAATACAATTTTAAGTTAAAATGACAACTATCACTTGAAAAATCAATTGTCTATTTAAAGATAATAAAACAATAAAATCCAATAAACGTAAGTCAAACAAATAGGTATGTGTAAGAACAGTGAATTTAGCTTATCTATAAGAGAGTGAGGCAAAGAAGGCTTCCAACATATTGGGTGGGCCTCTATGACAAACTTCTGGGAAGACATGAACAAGAATCAAGCAGGATGATGGGTAGACATAGATGAACTGCAATCAGCATTCATGGAGGGAACTCCCAAATTGATAAGATCGTAGATCCACTTGAATATTTAAACATAATTTAAAAAAGTGGATGAGACCGTGAAAGAAAAGTCATCTGAGCATTAGAGTTCAACTGATTTAAAATTAACCCAGATTTGGATTAATTCTTTTCACTTGAGCCAAAGGACATTGTCTTCCTCCTCCAGTTTGCATCCTGCTGCGCAGTAATGTGGGATGCCTCTCTCCCCCAAAATACTCTAAGTTAATGACTCCAGGCAAATTTCCCTCAAGCTCCATGGGATTATCAGTGCTATCCAAACTGGCTCACACAGACAAGCATTATGCAAAGTACACAAAGTACACTACTGGGACACCAAATTCAGTTTCTTAATTAAACCCAGCCCACGAGGGCAGGGAAACAATGTGGACCAGTGGCCAAGTTGCTAAAGGGTAATGATGATCACACATGGGAAAAGATCCTAGCATTGGAGATACACTGAACTCCAGGACAGATCTATGCCTGGAATTTGGCAGAGACAGATTATATCAGAGTGGGGGTGGGGTGGGATGGAGAAGTATAGAATAAAATGATTGGACCAATTCGTAGATCTAATAACAGTGTATTTGTGTACTTGTCTTTTCAAGGAAATTCATCTTAGCCAATAGCCTTGCTCTGTGAAAAGGGTGCTAGATTTGGGAGTCAGAGGACATAGGCTCAAATACTGTGAGGCCTTGAGGAATTCATTTCATCTCTCTAGACTTCGCTCCGCTCATCTGTAAAATGAAGTGGTTGGATTAGATGACTCTCTTCCAGTTCTAAATCCATGGGCACAGAACGTCAGAGCTGCAAAGGGCTTATGAATATTAACTTTAAAGTTTTCAAAAGTCTTTAACTTGCATGATCTCATTTTAGCCTTACAATAACCCTGTAAAGTAAGCACAACATGTGTTATATGCATTTTATGGGGAAGCTGAGGCACAGAGAGGTTAAATAATCTAGAAACGGAATATTAGAACATTCAATGTCAGAACTGGAAGGGATTCTCAAACATAGAATGTTAGATCTGGAAATGGCCTTAGCCCAACTTCCCCACTTTTCAGATGAAAAAACAAACTTTGTCAATTACCATGACTGGAATTTCCAAGTTTATTTCTAAGAGGGAAGGCCACAACAGAGCCAAAAGCCAATGATCAGTTAAGAATTCTTTCCACCCTTCAACTCAGGCAGGCACAGTGAAGAAAGTAACACTCTGCCCAACAGAAGCACAGATAAAACCTGAGTAAGAAAGGAGTTCAGATCTGCTCGTTTCATGATAGTAGGAGGGAAGACTTGTGATTTGCTCAGTTCTTGCTTGAACAGCTTCTTTGGAAGGGATTTTGGGTTTGGGAACCACAGAGCCAGAAAGCCCTCCCAGAGTGGAGCTCACATCCATTTGTCTCTTTCTTTACTCCATCTTTAAGGCAAGGGCTCTTAACTCAGAATTCATTTCATATATAGGAACATTGGCCTATGAAGATTGGATGACTTAGCCAGTGTTAAAGAGATTGTAAGGTACAGAGCTGGCATTCAAGGCCAAGTCTTCTGACTTCAAATCTAGTGCTTTTTCCATGTGTAGATGGTTGTATTTACATCTCAGTCTCCAGAAACACTGGAGTTTGGTTTAAAGGCTCAATCAGGCATCTCCTTGATTCTCTCTTTCTTAGACTGGAGCACTCTGAACCCAACTCTCATGGAGGCAGGTAGAGACTCATGGGGGTGGGGGGAGGGAAGGGATGATCAACTGTTGGACTCTGTCTCTTAATGCTCGTTCACAATTAGGCCCCCATGCTGGTGTGCGGAGAGGTTGCATCTAATGGAAGGGTAATATGAAGGGTGAAGTTTGGGGAATTCAGAAATACAGTGGCAGAAAGATAAACTCTACATGACAACCTCCAGATCCCCAGAACTGGAGACCCTGCTGATGCCAGCAAAGCAATACTCAGTTATATTCCCTGGTCTGAGCCAGATCAAACTTTATAGCACTAACCCAGGGTGATTTTCTGCTTAATAGCTAGTAATTGGTCATAAGGCAAATGGAGGGAGAAAAGGTATTAATGAGCAAACCATTTGGCTCTGAGTGAATGGACCATAACCAAGAAGGATTTTATCGGTGCCTGTCTCTGCTCTTGAGGAGTTTTCATTGCAGGAGTAACTCAGTCCTAAAATGGTTCACAAGGGACAAGAAGTCATGTGATGATGGGTGAAAATATTGGAAAATCAAAGAGCCCGAGAGCTGATGGACAGACTGTCTATTCTACAGAATCCTCCCACCCCTTTCCTGCACCCTTCAATATGACTAAGCTCTGTAGCTTTCCCAGAACATTAAAATACAGCAACCTATACACCTCATCCTCAAAAATTTCACTCCATCATCTGGAAAGCAATTTGGAACTATGCCCAGAAAATTACCAAGCTATACAAACCCTTTGACCCAACTATACCACTTTTAGGCCTATAAACCTCAAAGAAATCAAAGAAAGAAGAAAGGCTCCCATATGTATAAAAATATTTATAGTAGCTCTTTTCAGGGTAGCCAAAAATTAAAAAGGCATCCTCTAATTGAGGAATAGCCAAATTGTGGTATTTGAATGTTATGAACATTGTTGAGAATGGATATTATTGTGCCATGAAAAATGATGAAATGGTTAATTTCAGAGGAAGTTGGGAAGACTTCTATGAACTCACTCAGAGAGAAGTGAACAGACCTAGGAGAACAATTTATACAAAGATAACAGCATTATAGAGAAATACAATTTTGCAAGACTTTCGCTCTCTGGCCAACGTGGTGGTAAACCGTAAATCCAAAAGAATAAAGATGAAACATTCTGCTCACCTCATAACAAATAGGTGACAAACTTAAAAAGCACACAGAGATGGACATTTTCAGGTATGGCTAATATGGGAATTTGTTTTGCTAAACTACGTAACTATGTATTGAGAGATTTGGTTTGGGGGATGTTTTTACTTGCTCAATGGGGGTGGGTACTTGAAGGGACAGATTAAGAAAAAGTTTATTACTTGAAAAAAGAAAATAAACTATTTTAAAAATATGAATAAACTTTACTCATCTCCTGTCTCCATACTTTTATACTCACCATCCCCTATGCCTGGCATACACTTCCTCCTTCCATGTCTCAGGATCTCTTTCCTTCAGAGCTTAACTCACGTGCTAACTTTTATATTGGCCCATTCTAGATCCCCTCAGAGGGTACTGTCTTTATCCTTCTACTTCCCAAATTATCTTCTACATAATTCTATTTTGTATGTAACTGTACTTTACATAGTATTTCTGCTTTTCCGAAATCATAAGCTGCTTAAGGTTAGACTTTCACCTTTCTCCTTTCATTACCATTGTACCTAACAGGTGCTTTAAAAAGCTCAATCGATTCATTAATATTATGTGTTTAAAAGAGGAGGATATAATTACTATAAAAAATGGTTGTTATCTTTCTTGGCATCTCCAGATTGTGTTTATCCCATAGTATAGTCTCATATTTAAATAGATTTTGATTTGGAAGGGAACATCGAGGCCATCTTGTCCAACTCTTTTTTATAAATGAAGAAACCAAGGCCCAGAAAAGTCAAATGATTTGCTCAAGGTCAAACCTTTAGTAAAGGATTGAGTAAGATTTGAATCTATATCCTCTGACATAAGGAAATAAATAGAATGGTTCTGACCAAACATTCTTGCTAACTGAATGTTACCACATATAGCTTACATAAGACCATAGATTTCTAGCTTGAAGAGACTGTAAAGATTATTTCATCAAACTTATTCATTTTATAGATGAGGAAACAGAGGCCTAGATGAGGGAAGGCTGAGGATCTCTCAGACAGAGGCAAGATTTCAACTAAAGTCCTCCACCCCCAAATTCAACAAGTTCTTTCTACTATAGGTTGATGATGAATCACCTATTTTCAATGGATGAAAATACGGTAGCAGGTAATAAAAAGGAAATTAAACATGATTTCTTCTTTCTGAGGTTCAAAAAACAGTCTGGTTTTTTAGCTTTCTGTTGGTTTAGATGCTGGTCTGTGTTACATTGTGTAACCAGAAGGCATCTGTGTACTGCAGGGAAGGGATGTTGAGAGGGCACTCAGTATTTTCCTGTGTGCTTTTTTTTTAAATCACTATCCTGTTTGGAATGGTGGGAAACAAAGCTTCAGGAAGCCAGGAGTGGAGGGGGGCCTAGAGGCCAAGCTGGTGAGTGAGGAGCTTGAAAAGGAGCTAGAAGAGAAGGTGAGGAGATGAAGAAGAGAAAAGAGAGGCAAAAGGAGACAAAAAGAGATAGAAAGAGAAGGCGTGTCTTATGATTTTGTTCCACAATAGGCCAATCCTCATTGTCTCTATCTATTTGATAATGAACTGTCAGCAAAGGAGTGGTGATTCCATGTTAGATTTCTGACTTTTGATCATGCTCCCCTTGCCCTTCCCCAACCCCAAAATGGAAATCCTCTGGGACGTCATTTGGATGGGAAATGCCGTAAGATGGAAATCAGTGTCCAAGATTTTAGAAAACAACCAAGGATGAATGTAGAGGGGAAATGGGGCAGGAGGAGTTGAGTTGCTGAGTTGCTCGACACAATGAAACATCACACACACACACACACACACACACACACACACACACACACACACACACACACACATACCCCTTTGGAGGAGGGGGTGGAAATCGGGGGAGGAGCAGGGAAGGAAAAAGGTATGGCCCCTCTTCTTCATTTATGGTAGAAAAAGGGGACTGTGCCAACGGACAATCCTGTTATTCAATGTGACCCCTTTGTGTGTGTTATTTTTCCTCTCACAGAAGCCGTGCTCATGTTACACCCCAACAGAAAGTTACCTCTCATCTGTCCGATTTGTCTACTTAAAATAACGTGTCTCACAGCCAGCCTATAAATCATTTCGGCCACAGGAGGATAGGACCCCAACTGATGTTCACCCCAGGCCACTCATGATGTCAGACCAGATCCTTGAACTTCCTAAAAGACACACTCCCCTTTCCTCCTCTGAATCACTTCTCAAGGCCCTTAAGAGGATGAACTGAGGCGGGACCTAAAATGAATAGGGAACTCTAGGATATTGGGAAAAGCCACTTATCCGTTGGGAGCCTGAAGTAAAATCTCAATGCCCAGTAGTATCTGTCTCTTGACAGCCTAATTTCACAGCCTCTCCCCTTGAAGACTCTAGAAGAGAGATCCATAACCTGTACCTAGACTGGGATCACTAGAACTTTACACTGCGGTAGGAAATGTAAAAGTCACTGACAGCCCTATACCAGAGTATCTATAGGTACCCACCTGCCCCCAGGATTCTGGGGCCTCTTCCTAGAGCATTCTTCCTCCTCACTTCAACTGCCTAGAAATCTTACAGTGTTTCAGGGAAAGATTCCTGTCATCCAGCATAAACCCAGCCCCAAGATCCCCACTCCTAATCCTTTAGCAACCTGGAAACCTCATGGCACTTTCTTTCCTAGACTGCATCCCTACACGAGCCACTCTCCCCCTTCACCAATCATCCCAGGTACAAAAATTTCTAGTTACCATTCTGTCATAAACAAGCTTCTTTTCTTTTTTTAAAAAAAAAATGTTTTTATCATGAATTAGAAAATCATTAGCAAACACCAACATTTCCACATATAAAGTCAGAAGAAAAGGTTATATGTGAAACCATAAATCTATTACATACCACTTATGTATGTATTTATACTATATATACATAAAACAAACACAAACATATATGTGTGTGTGTGTGTGTGTGTGTGTGTGTGTGTGTAGGGTGGGAAGGTGAAAGCTAGGAGAAAGAGTGGGGTGGTAGTGATAGTGACCCCCCCAAAAAAGAAAGAAAATAGAGTCAATGGAACATTTGAAAAAAAAAATACATAGAAGAGAGCAGAAGTTCAGAAGAAAACATAGACAAGCAGGGTAATGTTGGTACTATCATGTTTTTATTTATTTATGTTATGATTGTTTAGTCATTTTAATCATGTGCAACTCTTCATGACCCCATTTGGGATTTTCTTGGCAAAAATACTGGAATGGTTTGCCATTTCCTTCTCCAGATCATTTTACAGATGAGGAAACTGAGGGAAACAGAGTTAAGTGACTTGCCTAGGGTTACACAGCTAGTAAGTGTTTAAGGCTGCATTTGAACACATCTTCCTGACTCCAGACCTGGCACTCTATCCTCTGTGCCACCTAGCTGCCCATATATAGATGTGTATGTGTGCATAAACCTCATAAATATTGGATCATTATTGCTACCACTCCATTTTTTTCCAGCTCTCACCCTCCCACCCCCAAGAAAAAGCCCTCCCTTGAAATGAATAATAATAAGTATGAGAAAGCAAAACAAATTTGTGTTTTATCGGTCATGTTGGAAAATGTATATCTCATCCTGCAGCTGCAATTCATCATCTACCAAGAGGTAAGAAGCATGGTTCATCATGTGTCTTCTAGAGTTATAACTAGTCATTCCATTGATCATGATTCTTAATTTCTCCAAAATTGTTTTCATTTATAATGTTATGATTATTGTATAAATAGTTCTCCTGGTTCTGCTCATATCTCTCTGTTTCATTTCATACAAATCTCATCAGGTTTCTCTGAATCTGTCCCTTTTAAAATTTCTCATAGAAAAATATTCCATTATATGCATATATCTCATTTTTAAGTGGTCTTCAATTTATGTGCACTCACTTTGTTTCTAATTCTTTGTTACAACAAAAAGAGCTGCTATAAGTATTTTGAACATACATATCCTTTTCCTCTATTTTTGATCTCTTCAGGTTATATGTCTAGTAGTTATATCATGGGATCAAAGCATATTCCCAATTGAATGTCTTTCGGTGTGTAGTTCCAAGTTGCTTTCCAGAATGGTTAGTCCATTTCACAGGTCCATCGACAATGAATTAATGGGCCTGTCCTCTTGCAACCCCTCCAACAATTGTCATTTTTCTTTTTGTCATTTTAGCCCACCTAATGGACAAGAAGTAGAATCTCCATGTTGTTATAATCTGTATTTCTCTTACTGTTAAAGATTTTGAGTGTTTTTATGCCTGTTGATAGCTTATATTTCTTCCAATGAGAACTACCTATTCATATCCTTTGACTATTTGTCTATTGGGGAATGGCTCTTGTTCTTACACATCCCTCTATATCTTGATTATCAGGTCTTCACCAGAGAAATATGTTGCAAAGATTTTACCTACTCATTACAACCACATTGCTTTTGTTTATGCAAAACCTTTTTCATTTTATGTAAACAAAATCACCCAATTTAATTACTGTGATTCTCTCTATTCCTTGTTTGAGTGAGAACTCTTTCCCCTATCCAGAGCTGTAAAAAGTTTCTCCTTCCATTTTCTTCTCATTTGTTTATGATTTGACCTTTCATGTCTGGTTCAAGTATTTGTTTGGTGGTCATTGAGGTTTTAGATGTGAGACTCTGATCTAAGCCAAATTTCTCCCAGACTGTTTTCCAATTTTCCAGTAGTTTTTTATTGTTGTTGTTGTTGAATACCAAGTCCTTATTCTAGTAATTTGTGTCCTTACCTTTGTTAAATGCTATACTTCTGTATTCAATTGCTTCTGGATCTTGCATATCTAATCTGTTCCATTGATCGACTTTTTCCTATCATCTCAGTTTCTTTTTATTAACTTTTTCAATGTTTACTATTTTCCAAATAATAGTTATGACAATAGACATCTTGCTTTACCACTGATCTTAATAGACTTTTAGTGTTTCTCCATTACAGGTTATATTAGTTTTTGGTTTTAGACAGACACTATTTGCCAAGAAAAGATATATTTATTTCTATGTTTATTTTAGCTTTTAACATAAACAGGTATTGTATTTTGCCAACTTTTTCATATCTATTAATACAATCACATGGTTTTTATTATTTTTATTATTTACATGGTCTGTTGTGTTTATTATTTTCTAATATTAAACAACCCTGAATTCCTGGCATATGCCTAACACATATAAGTTATGTAATCTTTTTTAAAATATTAATATAGTTCTGTTTCTAATATTTTATTCAATATTTTAGCAATGATATTTATTAGAGATTGTTCTCTACAGTTTTATTTCTCTGACTCCTCTCTCCCTGGTTTACATATCAGGATCACACTTACCTCACAGAAGGCACTTGGTAGGATTTCATTTTTCCCAATTTTTGCAAACAATTTATATAAAATTGGAGTTAAATATTCTCTGAATGTTTGATAGAATTCACTTGTGAATTCTACTGATTCTGTTTTTCTTTTTTCTTTGAAAGTTCATTTATGTCTTATTCACTTTTTCCCCTGAGATTGGGTTATTTAAATTCTCTATTTCATGTTCTAATCATCTGGGTATTATCCTCTCATTAAGCCTCCTCTTTTCCTCAGCCCATCCGTCCCATAACCCAGAAAAGGGAGATAGAAAGATGTCCTTGTAAAAAAACACACCTCTTTATTATATAAATCATAAACACCAACCTCATTGACTGTGGTTGTAGTAATGATAGTAGTGATGGTGGTGGTAGTGGTACCAACAGTCATATTTCTTGTGATACTTTGAAAAATTTAAGGTTTTAGTGACAGAACCAGAAGTGGTAAAAATGTTGAAAAAATAGAAAATTCTCCCTTAGAAAGCTTCCATTTATATTAGGGGAAACCACCCCAATATTTTTGCCAAGAAAATCACAAATGTGGTGATGAAGAGTCAGACATGACTGAACCAATTCAACAACATCCACAACAATGATACATAATGCAAAAATATATGACATGAGCTTTTAAAAAAAAATCTGAATACAAAGAACAACGAAGAGGATGGATTTAGCTCCATTTCCCACCAAGAATTTTCCGGGTTCCTGATAGACCTGAGTTCAAATCTAGGCTCAGACACCTACCAGCTGCATAAACCCGGGCAAGTCACTTAACTTCTGTTTGTCCCAGTTCCCTAAACTGTAGAATGGGGATAACTACAGCACCAGGGTCATTATGAGGGTGAAATAAGATAATACTAGTAAAGCACTTAGCACGGGGCCTGACACATACTAAGTGTCATGTAAATGCTTATCTCCTTTTCTTTCCCTTCCCTTCATTTCCCTTGAATTCAGAGCTGCAAAAGGTTGTTCCTAGAAGGGAACGATGAGGCTGTGTAGGCATTACCCCTCTCCCCATTCCCAGTAAGAGACTGTAGTACAACATTAAAGAGAACCGGAAGCAGGGAGTGTGAATTCAAGGAGGAATAAAGCCTATGGGGTCTGTGAATTTAGATAACTTGTGGAAATGAGTTCTGCAGGTGGGCTAGGCTCCGCTTCAGAGCAGGAGGATTTCCCCTTAATTGGAGGGTCATTAATAACACAGATTGGAAGGTCTCAATGTGTCAGGAATAGGACCGGAGGAGACAGGGTGCTGGCAATTTGAGAAAAGCCAGAATCATTAGTGGTCTCTGCTTTAAACACACCTCTCACCCTGCACATGCTCCCAGGAGTCCTTCTACTGCTAGGGAAGAGAGGGGTCACACAGAGATACGATCGGGGGCTACAGCCCCCACAGCCACGGGAAGCTGTGGAACACATTCAGTCAGGAGCCACTGGGGAAGGACGTGACCTTGATACAAGCCCAGGGTGGGAGGCACCTGGAGGAAAATGGTCCTATTATCCCCCAGGGGAAATCCACTGGCTCTATTAATCCTAGAGCGAGGAAAGAAGCCCCCCGGGGACATATCGATCTGGAAAACAGCTCCTCAAATGGGAAAGAGAACTCAAATCCCTAAGTATAGAATTGTAGGAAAAGTAAAATTCTAAAGAGAAATTTTTTTAAAGTCAACAACAAGGTTGTTGTGTCTCCAGCATGATCGTCTACATTAACCCTCACTTATCTCCACTATGCTGAATAATAATGATAAGTATTTATACCTACAGCAAATGTGTCTTGTCCTATTTAGTCAGGACATTGAAAGTACTTCTTTCTGACCTGTCACTGGCAATATAGAAGAAACATGGGATCATAAATTTCATACTGGAAAGGACCTTTACTAGCATCAAGTCCATCCCCCCCTTACTTTACAGATAAGAAAAATTAAGGTCAGAGAGGTTGACAAAGTGACTTGCCCAAGGTCACACAGCTAGGAAGTTTCAAAATGGGAGTTCAAACCCAGGTCCTCTGACTCCAATTCTAGCATACCTTCCACTGAAGTCCCCTGCCTCTATGTTAGCCTGGGATCTTATTACTGTGGAGGGCACCCCCATCCTCTCAATCATTCAGGTTCATCGTCTTTGCATCACCCTCAATTCCTCACACTCACCCCCTAGATCTAATCAGTTGTCAAAATCTGTCCCTTCTAGCTTTACAACATTTCTCTTACACATGCTCTTTTCCCCGTTCATATAGCCACCATGTTCATTCAACCCCTTATCACCTCTTGCCTCAACCTTTGCAATAATCTCCTTAGGAGACTATTTAGGATACTATAATATAGGTCTCCTGCTTCAAGTCCCTTCCCACTCCAATCCAGCTTCCATCAGCTGACAAAGTGATTTTCATAAAGCACAGGTCTAACAATGTCACCTCTCCATCCCTACTTAAGTAACTCTGATGGCTCCCTATGGCCTCCAGGATCAAATATTAAAAGCTCTGTTGGCATTTGAATCCCTTTACAACCTAGCCCCTTCCTACATTTTTTTCAGTCTTCTTACACACATTCTACCTACCAGCTACACTAGCCTATTATTTGCTTTTCCTCACACATGACAGATACTTCATCTCCCACCTCCATGCCTTTGCATTGGCTGTTCCCCATACCTAGAATGTTAAAGGGATCTACTTATCATTGAATTAATACACAAAAAATATACAAAGATCCTTGGGGGAAAGGCTGAAGGAGAGATCATAGGATCCAGAGCTAGAAGAAACTTCAGATGCCATTTTGTCTGACCCATTGATTTGCCACATGAGGAAACTGAGGCTTTGGGAGCATAAGTGACTTTCCCAAGGTTATCCAAATATCCAAAGGATCTAAGGCCAGGTCCTCTGACCCCAGAGCCACCACTCTTTCCCCTTTTGCATAGGGCTTCAGTGAGTGTGCATGTGTCATGGCGAGGAACAAGCGAAGGGAATAAGTATTGATTAAGCATCTACTATGGGCCAGGCACTATGCTAAGGCTTTACGAATACTAGCTGATTTCATCCTCACAACAACTCTTAATAGTAGTTGCAACTACCACATGATTCCCATTTTATAGTTGAAGAAACTAAAGCAGACAGAATGTTAAATGACTTGCCCAGGGTCCCATAGCTAGAAGTATCTGAGGTCAGATTTGAACTCAGATCTTCCCTTCCTCTATCTGCCACCACTTTGAAAAAGTGATTGGATTTGGCGTCAGAAAACATGGGTTCAAATCCCGTATCTGCCACTTACTTCTTTAGTGTGCTTATAGGCAAGTAACTTAACCTCCCTTGGCCTTAATTTCCTCATCTGTAAAATGCGAATGTCAGACAAGATGGCCTGTAAGGTTCCTTCTAGCTCCAAAGTTATGACTCTTGTCATCCTGGGGCCATTCCAAAGGAAGTTGTGGGAGGTGGGGGAATCCTTGCCTGCAGTTATGCATCTTCATTCCATAAAACACTTGGAAGTTGGCAAATAAGTTAAAAAGCATGAACAACAACTAAAGCTGGACCAAAAAGGGCAAAATTCTCCTTATAAACTTTTGAGTCCAGGGAAAAACCTCTGAAAGGAAGTAGAGCGGCAAAATCCCCTGCCACTACAGCAGAGGGACTCTTAGGAAAGTAGGGAAAATTCACAGGGGAGAGAAGCACACAAGGGAAAGAGTCTCACTTGAGACAGGTCAGACCAAAAACAGACTATTCACTAGAAGAAGGCCAAAAAAGGAAGGCATTTTAACCTTTGAGCTTTCAAAGTAGGGAAAAGATGAGAGCGAAAGAGGTGAGAGAGCATCATGGTTGGTTTTCTCAGCTTTGAACTTAAAGGGGAATGAAATGTCCCTTTGCTTATGAACAAACAGACCCTTCTAATCAGGCCTGAGAACTTTCCAAATGTCAAACTGGGTATGAAATTTAGTTGCATATGGGAATGCCAAAGCATGGCCTTTAAACTGGTCCAGAATATGGCTGAGGAGAAGACCTGAGGATAACACAGTATTTAATCATGATGGTAGCATTTCCTGCAAGGCTGTTTTGACTGGGGCCAAGCTAATATGCAGTGGCCTGTCTCCAGCTCCAGTCTCTGCCTAGCTTCCTTTAAACCAATAACTTACTCAGTCCATGAACCACCTAAGAACTTTAGTCTGTATCCACAGAAATAAATGAAATCTCCAGGGACCAGCAACATCAAACAGAAATTCTGTCTCGATGCTTATCTCTATCTCCCTTTCCTGGCCTGAGCAGGGAGGTGATAAATCTCTCCCATCCTCCATCTGCCTGGGGTTTCCAGGACTTCCTGATGTTGGCAGACTAGCAGTAGGATCACAGACTTCTCCCCTGCTTCCAGATGTTTTTGCATCTGGTACCAACCCAATTAGGAAGGGCAATACTGTGAAAAACTAAGATAACAGCCACAACCACCACCAAAAAGAAAAAAAGGGGGGGGCAAAGTGAAAGTTAGGAGTTTTCTTGAAGCTCAGGGAAAGTGTGGATTCTACATGGGGGTCCAATTATGTGGTGCTGGAAAGCTCTGGTGTCCCCATCCCTATGAATATTTCTGTGGCTCTCCCAGGGGTTCACCTGGCTTGATTAGATGGTCAAAGGATGTGTCTGTGTTTCTAAGGAAGAGTGTCTTCTGAACTCCTTTTTAAATTTTTTTTTCTGAAAATAGCTGGGTGGCATTGGAATGAACAATTAGCTTCAACGTTTCACAATTCAGCCTGATGGCACATAGACCTCCAAAATTGTAGTGTTGAGAAATTAGCTACAATTCTGCCCAAACAGGAAGAGACTCCTCCAGTGGAGTGAGCATTGGATTCAGAATCAGAGGTCTAGGTTTAAATCCCAGCTTTGTCATTTACTACCTGCATGACCTTGGTTGGTCCCGTTATGCTCCGTGCACATCAGTTTCCTTGTCTATCAAATAAGGGGTTAGACAAGATAACCTCTAAGGTTACTTCTAGCTTTAAATCTAGGTTTCTATTGTGGCTAGAATGTTCAGCCCCCACTCCCTCAGTCAGGTACATTACATCCCCCTCAGAATTCTGGGGCGCCCTGAGGAGTTTGTAGATGGCATTCTTCTTTACTACCATAGCCCCAACAATCTATTTCTCTACTGTTAGGAGCCCAATGACAAACACCACCAGTTCCATTTTACTACTTACCACAAATTGGCTTTTACAAAGGGATATTTACTTTACAAATACGGCAATAACAAATGTACAAAGATTTTCAAGGCATAATTGCCCCCCAACCCCATACCATCTCTATCACTGGGAAGAGATAAAGCTCAGAATTTAGCTCAGTTCCTAAGAAGCATTGGTCCCACCAAATACATGGCTAAAGGCTGCATTGCTGTCAAATGAGCTCTTCCACTGAGCTCCTTGCTCCTTGCTTTTTGATCCTCAGAGTATCTTTGCTGCAATTAGCTACCAAATCCAGCCTGGATTCCAACACCCTGATTACCATGGCTTGCTCTCTCAGCCTCTGAAACTCCTAAGGTTTGAATTACCACACCCTTGCACTGGGCACCAAAAGTAAGGAAGTAACTGAGATCCCCAAGAAGTGCACAAGACAAAAAAATTATACCTGAAGACCACGGGTCATTTTTAATGCCTCCACAACCAACTAAAATGCCTTTTCTTCAATACATGGTTGGTGGGCTAGAACCAGCTATGAAATGTCTATTCACATTCCACAGTTTGTTTCTCCAAGGCATATGTCATCATGATTCTCCCCAAAAGCAGGCTTCCCAGGTTCTCACATGAGGATCCTTAATGTCCTCCACATGGAGATGCCATGGGGCAGCTAGGCGGCACAGTGAGTAGAGAACCGGCCCTGGAGTCAGGAGGACTTGAGTTCAAATCTGGCCTCAGACACTTGACACACTTACCAGCTGTGTGACCTTGGGCAAGTCACTTAACCCCAATTGCCTTGCCTTCTCCCCTCCAAAAAAACAAACACATGGAGAAACCATCTCAGGCATTCTAAACATGCACCAGCCCCCCACTATGCTATGATCATTCTTCTGTTACTGTGTACCTTAGTTCCTTCCTCAGCTTCTGAGCTCAGCAGGATTGAACCTGGGGTATTATTTCCCAGTTTTTGCTTAAACAACACAGGATGCTCAACATTGGCTTAATGTATTTGACTGAGAGCTGGATGGAACTCTGGAGATCAGCTAATTCAACTGCCTCTTTTGATGGAGGAGGAAAACAAGACCCTGAGGGGTGGTGCTTGGTGTAGGTCACATAGGTAATAAGTATCAGTGTTGGGGGGATTGGAATCTATGTCTTCCAACCCCAAATCCAGCATTCAGTTTGTAGATCAGGACAAGGTTGACTTAGTCACTAGGAAGCAGCTCTGCCCATTTCCCTCTCGTTTACTCTCCTCCCTTCATAAGGACTGGACCCTATGAAAGAACTGGTATGGAGAACTCCCTGATTGGAAAGGGAAACTTCTACCAATGCAGGTCAAGTCCTTATTTGTGACTTGAGAGTCTTAGATAGTTGGCCAGAGCGCTGAAACCTCTAGTACCTTGTGCGGGGATCATACAGACAGTATGGGTCAGAGGGAGAACTCGAACTGAGGTCTCCCTGGCTCTAGGCATGACTAGCTCTCTGTCCATTATGTCACGCTGCCACAGTTTGTTTTTTTTTTCTCTTATTACACACCATATGTGTCTTAGCAATATAATGATTTGAGAATAAGAATGGCAACCATTTTAAAACCTGGGCACCTAACGTATTACTTTTTTTCAATCAATACTCTCCATTCATTCCCAGTAACAGTAATATCAATAACAGTACTACCCCACTAAGACAGTGTATTGAAATAATTTTTCTTTAGAAACAAAATGATGCAGCATTTTTCCTATTTCTCTTTAGCAAGGTTCAATGCCCTTGTTTTAATTCAGAGTAACATTGCTACACAGTAATAAACTGTACTGAAATAAATCTGACACATCACAACAAAAATATCCTTTTTTTTCTTTTTTTATTAGTGTGTCCTTCCCCTTTCCCCATATGGAGCAATTAACAAGAAAAAGAACAAGAAAGCCCTCAACACATAGTACATAGTACAACAAAATAAATTCCCACATTGGCCATGTCCAAAAATGTATATCTCTTTCTGCATTTTAAGTTCATCACAGGCAGATGGTAAGCATCATATTTCATCTGTATTCTTTTGGATTCATGGTTTATCATTGCATTGATCAGAATTCTGAAGTCCTTCAAAATCATTTTTCTTTATAATAATATTATCATTGTATAAATAATTCTCCTGGTTCTGCTCACTTTTCTCTGCATTAGTTCACTGAGGTCTCCCCAGTTTTCTCTGAGATTGTCTATTTCATCCTTTTGTATGGCACAATTGTATTCATATACCACAATTTGTTTAGTCATTTCCCAACAGGAGGACACCCTCTTAGTTTCCAATTTTTGTCTATCACGAAAAGAACTGCTAAAGATAATTTGTATATGTGAGTCCTTTTCTTCTTTCTGTGATTTCTTTGGGATATAGTCATATAGGCCTAATAATGGATCAGAAGGTGTACACATTTTAATAACTTTAGGGGGACACTTTGGCTTTCTTCATAGTCTTTATAAACAAAGAATTTCTAAGGTAAATTTCAGCTCCATATCCTAGGCTCTTATAATCCTAAAAATCAAGAGGAAAAAGAATATGATTGTGTAGCATTATTTCTCAATTTTTTAAGTGGGCCTAGCATTTGCAGTTTTGGGGTAAGAAGGCCGTTGGGTTGTTTCTTTAAAACCTACATGGCTGAATGCTGGCTGAATGTGCAGAGTACTCTACCTACACATTCCTGGATGATAGCACTGCTCCTTCTCAGGCTTTTCATGCTGGCAAAAAGCTGTTCATATACACTGCTGGCTACATGTAGGCATTTCAGTGACAGTGGGATTAGGATGCAAATAGATTTGACATACATGTACAACCTGGAGTGCTTGCTTCCAAACCAAGATCCCCTGTTTGCTGATGGGCTTCATGTTTCTGATCTTGACAGCTTACTTTTATTTTCTGTGTTTGTTTAAATAACAGTCAGGTACAGACCACTGGCTACATATCTTAGAAGATGCCAAGTTTGGGAGCAATTTTTCCCCTGTGGCAGAAGCTTTTTGGAGAAGCTTCAGATCCTAAACCAATTGCTCCATTTCTTTGAGGGGAAGGGTTTTTTTCTTTCTTCTTTCCTGCCATGTTCTCCCAGTCCCTAGCCCCCATGCGTGATACATACATCAAGAGGGCATTCTTGGTTATGGATAATAGTGAAGCATCTGGATTAAGCCTTCAGCAGCCTCAAAGAGGTTTTAATGTTAGCAAAACAGTGAGTAATCAATTCTCATTCAGAGTCCTGTGTGAAACATTCTTTCAATAAATATTTATTAAGCACCTGTTGTGTGTTGTGGAAATAGACCTCGTCTTCCACTAAAAGAAAGAAGGGGTCTTTGAACAGTCTAATGGAAACAAGATCCACCCAACAGCTCTTACCAGTGATATGGAATTGAAACATTGTTCTCCCCCCTCCTCGAAAAAAACCTGTATTTTTCTTGGGTGATTTTTCCCCTATAATGAGACTGTTGATCAATTGCCTGCTTTGCCTTTCTAAATAGGACTAATTCCCTTGATTCCCTTAAACTGAGCTAATTTTCCAGTGTTCAGAGAGGGCAGACACTTAGCCAAACTCTCAGAAGATCCTGGAGCAGTGGGGAAATTTTTTTTTGAATCGGGAATCTTCAGTCTTTTTTGTGTCATGGCCCTCTTTGGAAGTCTAGTGAACCTTATGGACTCCTTCTCAGAATAGTTTTTTAAATGCATAAAATAGAATACATAAAACACACAGGAAATCAGTTATATAGAAATACAGTTATCAAAATATTTTTAAAAACAATTTCATAGGCTCCAGGTTAAGAACTCCTGTCTCTAAATGAATCTTCAGCTGATTTGCCTGAGTTCCTGTCTTTAGGGATTTCTAAGGTAGGCCCAGGTCTGAACCTACTGTCTGCTTTAAAGAAATGATGACCCCAGGGTAGTTTCCCTCTTCACGCTCAAAATGCTCAAAATGTCATCTATATTCAGGAAGTAGCTGAGAATAGACAAAGTGGCCATTCCCTTGGGGTTCTATGCCCCTGGGTAAAGAACGATCTCTCTCAGACAAAAAATGGTACTGCCTGGTACCACGGACACAACACACTTGGCAACCTTGCAGCTGGACTCCTGGGATGGCTTGTTCTGGTGCTCTGTGATGTGTAGCCTTTCTCACATTCCCCCATTCCTTTCCCCAACCCCTTCATGGTGGGGGGAGGGGGGGCGGTGAGGTTCAGCACTGGGACAGAGTTGGCAAGCTCTCAGCAAAAGGAAAAAGCCTTCCCCTGCGCCTTCCTATTTTCTCCCCAAATCCGTAGGACTTCATGTTGCTATTGCCACTCTGGGTGCTCAATCTGGGGAGCAGCCCAAACACTACGTGAGCCGGAGCTCTTTCTGTCCTCTAAGGAGACAGCGGTGTGTTGGGGGGAGGGGCGGATGGAGAGGGAATCTCTGTGCTCAGCACACTACAAAGGAAATATCAATTAATACAGGGAAGCTGTAAAAAGCTGCTTCACCCTCTCCCCAGGTAGCCAGATGCCTAGAGATAGCAGCAGTGGGAGGGAGATTAGCAAAGCAGCCCAACCAGGGCCCTGGCAGCTTTTTGGTGCAGGCCTGTGTATTCCCCAGGAGCTGCTCAGGGTTAGCTCGCTCCACTCAAGAACAATCAAAAGAAAGAAAGGAAGCCCATCTGGCTCTCAGGGCATTGTATACGTAAAGCGTCACCGTGTCAAATGGTGACAGCGCTATCGTCAAAGCGGCAACCACACGAAACTAAGATGTCCCGGCCTATCTCGCTAACTTCTGTTCCCCTCCACGCGCACTGCAGAAGGTGCTGAATAGAAGCGATCACAGGAGCGCTAGCTTGATTGATAAAGTCCCTATCTGGTCATTTACGATCTGGCTGCAGAAGAGGCGGCTTCTGCCAGACAGAAAAGCAATTAATCTGCAAACAAGCTGAGGAACAGCAGGGCTGAGCATTGGAGGCTCTGGCTGCGGCAGCTCAGGAGAGGAGATAAGACTGCAGCCTGCTATTTATTGTACATTTTAATTAAGTGCTTGTTAACGACAGTTATCTTAACAGTCATAAAATTACTGTTGTAATGCATTTTGTTTGAGGAAAAATGGAGGGGGCCGAAGGACTTTATGAAAGCAGGCACAGATTGCCTTCACTTTAAATCAAAGAATAAATTCTGAAGAGGAGGGATGCTGCCCTGATCTAAGCCGAGCTGCTAATGGTTATTTAATGTGGCCATCAGTGTTTGTAAGTCCCGAGCATAAGGAAGGTACACAATAGCCTCCAAACCCTCTTTAACACTTATTTGAGATGACAGGAAAAATGAAACCGTTTGTGCTTTCAATGGAAAAGCAATCATTGCTACATTATATTCTGCTTGCCCTATCATGCTAATGCATGGTAAAAATGTCACCCAATGTATTTAAGGACCTGATGGAGTGTTGCCGTTTGATTCCTGTTACTGGGCTGATTAATAAAAATCTTCAATTTGTATGTAAATGCAGCGGGGGTCTCATATCGGTCCTCATACCTGCACTGGGGAAAAAATAATAAACTGAAGTTTAATGCAGCAATTATCAGCATTTATGGAACTCTTAAAATGGTGGCCTCTCCACCCAGCATATGGGGGCAGTTGTGAGGGGAGCAGGATCACTCAGTTTCTCTGGGGTGTGTAGGCTCCCCCTTAGAATCATAGGAGCTGAAACAGACCTTATCGATTATCCAACCCCCTTATTTTACAGATGAAGGAACCAACCAGGAGAAGTGACTTGTCCAAAGTCACACAACCAGTGTCAGATGTAGGATTAAAACCTGAGTCTTCTGACATCGAATTCAGCAGTCTTTCTACTGAGACTCAGGCTCTTCTTCCTAGGTGTTCTGATGTCAGTTACACTAAAAAAAAAGTGAACCAAAAATAAGAATATTATCCAGATTAGAACATGCAACCCATGGAATTAGCCTATAAATGTGTATATGATTAGTATAAATATAATGATATACATATATAATGCTTGGTTTGTTTGGGTTTTTTTTTTTCCTGGTCTGCACCTATGATTTCATTGGTATATGTTGCTCCTCAAAAGGAAACTCCCACTACCAGTTCAGACTGGAAACTCTTCCATAGCCTATAGTCTTAGGCATTTGCCCAGGGCACTGAAGGTAACTTACCTAGGGTCACATAACCAATATGTGTCCAAGGCTGGATTTGAACCCAGGTTTTCCTGAGGCCATGACTACACACACATACACACAAACACACACACACAGAGTATATACACAGTATGTATTAGATACAGTATATATGCAGTATATATAATATGTGTATATATGAAGACTCTGAATAGTTTCTCAAATATTATCAAATCCTATCCCCTCCTTGTCAGTCCTGGGCCCAGCTCATTGTCATTCAGTCAGTTATTTTTTGTAATGGCAAAGAACTGGAAACTAAAGGGGTCTCTATAAGTTGGAGAATTGCTGCATAACTTATGACATCAGAATGGAATGGGATATTACTGTGCTGTAGGAAGCTATTGTGTGTGTCAGCAATGATGAAAGGAATGGTTTCAGAGAAACCTGGGAAGACTTGTTTGAATTGATGCAGAGTGAGGCAAGTAGAATCAAAACAATTTATATAATAACAATGTTGTAAATTTAAACAACTTTGAAAGACTTAGACTCTGATCAATGTAATAACCAATTATGATTCCTGAAGACTGATGATGAAGTATGCTGCCCACCTCCTGTCAGAAAGATGATAGAAGAGACATGCATTTTTGAAATCAACCAATGTTCAATATTTAACAATCCATATTTGTTAAAAGGGGTTTTGTCAGGTGTGAAGGGGTGAGGAAGATAGGAGAGATCTAAAAAAATGTTTGAAAAATTTAAAAAGTAAAATGAAATAAAAATTACATACAAAAGAAAGACTCCTAACAAATGAAACTGTCTGAAATTGGAATGACGTCTCAGGAATTAGTGGGTTCCCGACATATTAGAGACACAAAGACCCAATAACCACTTATTGGGAATGTTGTTACAGCTGGATACAATTTGGACTAGATAGACTCTGGGGTTCCTTCCAACTCTGACCTCCAAGATATCAGTCAGACCAGATTATTCTCCTCAGCCTTAGAAATTGAGTAAAGGGGCCTGGACAATGGAGACTAGGGTGAAAGGAGGACCCAGAAGATCAGAGGATGTGTTCAGAATGGGGGAGGGGTGAGTTGCTTTACTCTTTCTTTAGTGGCTGCTGCTTCTGCTATTCCCTTGTCTCTGGTATAGCTGATACCCATAAAACTCCCATCTCTGCAGCCCAAGGCCACTCTAATTTTGGAGAATCAGTTTATTATAAGACATGTACTTGATTTTATCTGAGTGTTTTAAAATGACCCCCAATAGGGACTCCCAACAAATATGCAATCCAGTAAAAAAAAAAAAACACCTCAATGAGTTTTCCTGGCAATTACTCTAAGGGGACAAAAGAACACAGGGAAGATATTCCTCATGCCAGATAGACGCACAGCCATGGGGAGGAAAACACAGACTAAATAACAACATATATACATGGCATACCAAGAAGAAACTCAGTGACCTGGTTAGTAATAGGTGTGAGCCTTCTAGGCATCTCCTCCCAGGATGGATGACTTTCCTGGAGAGTAGGAGCAGGGGACAGTGTAGTGCTGAGGAAGGCCTGTTGAACTAGAATTTGAAGAGTGGCACAAAGTCATTTTGTTTGTGAAGAGAAGGCAGCTATTGTACATTTCGAGAATGGCATGCACGGGTATGAGGTCTTAGCAATGTAACATTGTAGAAAGAGCACTGAAAGTCTGACACCTTTGAATCCAATGCCAAATTTGACATTATGATAGCGGTGTGACCCTGGGGAAGTCACTTTTGTAGAAAGAGCACTGAAAGTCTGACACCTTTGAATCCAATGCCAAATTTGACATTATGATAGCGGTGTGACCCTGGGCAAGTCACTTTTATGGGCCTCATGTTTCTTATTTATAAAATGTAGGTTGGGGTGGGGGGAGTGGATTATATGATTATTGAGATCCCTTCCAGCTCTAGATCCTATGGTCCTGTGGACTGTGGGATCTGCCATAATTACAATTCTCATGGCAAGATCTCACATAGTTTTAAGAATAAAAGGAGAAATGTTTTTTCCAAGCTTCTATCTGTGGAATCAGTCAATGTGGCTGACTAGGGATCCCTGGTGTATGGAGAACCCCGTAGTAGGTACAGGAGTGGGGAGGAATCACCCAGGAAACACATGTGTGCTAGGCAACATTGGGAATGTGAGAGATATGCAGGACCTGGCCCCTGCTTTTATAAAGCTTGCAATATTTGTGCTAATAAGAAAACTTTCATAAAAAATTGCTTAATCAGTGACTATAAATTAAGATACCATTCTGTGAAAACTATATACATTCATGGAAAACAGTCAAAATAATGACTTGATGAGATTAGTTGAAGAAGGCAAATTTTGAAATGAGCTATGAAAAATAAAAATACTAACTCATCCTTCTATAGTTCTTTTAGGTTTATGAAGTGCTTTCCTCATAACAAATCCCATAGGTATAATTATCCTCATTTTATAGGTAAGGAAATTGAGGCTCAAAGAAGTAAAACATGCCCAAGGTCAAAGGGCTGATATCTGAGCAAGACTCAAACCCACATCTTCTAACACCAAATCTGGAGTCCTTTCCACTGCACCACATTGCCTGGCAAGATGCACAATAGAACAAAGAGGGCATTTCAGATGGTAAAAATACCTGAGGGCATAATCCATGTTGGAGAGCAATGAAGGGGGTGGGGGGTCGAAAGGCATGAGGTGGGGTATTTGGTAGGAGTGCCCAAGGAAGCCCATCAGAAGCTTCCCTCCTAACAGGGCAGATACTGTCAGATGACCTGCCCATTTCCTGCACTGTAGACAATGCCTGGCTGCTGGCCACACCAAGAGGATGAAAGCATTTGCTTGGTTTCACATCAATACTGGAAGGTGCTATGTACTGGCTTTCAGCACCAGGGAGAGGAGCCTAGGGTGGAATAATCAGGAGAGGGGAGAGGATGTGGATATGCAGAGGAATATATTAACTCAGCCAGTGAGGGATGCACTCTAATGTGTGATCACACACCAGCTCTGCCTACATAGCAATTGGCCATTAGAGGTATTCACCTGTCATCCTTCCTTCCATCACCAGCCTAATCTCCTTCTGCAGTGACTCTGAGAATCTAGAAACTAACAGGACCCTACAAGGTCATTTCATCCATCTCCCTATCTCTATAGTGGTTTACACAGCAGGCAGAGAAGACTCCCTTCTTTCTAAAACCCCTCTTAAAGGGTAACTTCTGAGACTTTTAGGCCACCAGTTCAATCCAATTCCACAATGCCAGGCACTGTATCACACTTTACTGGAGATACAATGCCTGGAATGCTCTCCCTCCTTATCTGCACCTACTGGCTTCCCTGGCTTCCTTCAAATTCCAACCAAAATCCTATTGTTTACAGGAAGGTTTTCCCAAGCCCCCCTAATTCTCATGAATTCACCCTGTTAATTATTTCCTATTTATCCAGTACATAGCCAGCTTGCACATATGTATTTGCTTGTTGTTTCTCTCTCATTAGATTGTGAGGGCCTTGAGAGTAGGGACTATCTTTTGCCTTTTTTGTAACCCCTGCATTTAACACCATAACTAGCACATGGTAGATGCTTAATAAGTGGTTATCGATAGAATTACTTCAATGTAATTGGTTTCCATTATAATCCTGTGTATTTTTATGTGTTAAAATGCATAATTCTGAGAAAGGGCCCATAGGTTTCATTAGATTGTCAAAGAATGGGATGACACAAGAAAAAGCTAGGAACCCTTCATCATTAAAGATCTCTAAAGTCCTCTTTTGGGTCAGTGAAACACTACTGTGCTACATCTATTGTTACAAGAGGAAGCAGGCAATATGGTCATCTTTCTGCCAAGGTAAACTATTATTCTATTATCTAGGGTGATAAGCTTCTCCTACTTCCAAAGTTTTGTATGGTAGAGAAAAGTGTGCTTCTCAGTGTACAAATAACAACACACACTAAGAAGTACTTGAATCCACTTTCATTTGATGATTCCCTCATAGATAAATACCCACAGTTGGGCTGGACCAATTTAAGATGAGATACAAAATATGATTGCTTCTCCTCCCTAACCCTCCATTCATGCTTGTTTCTATTACCCAGGGGCACATCTCCTAGGGCTGTGTAACCAACCCTAATGCTATAAACAAAGTGCCCATGGGCAGACAGAACAGATATTCTAAATATTATAGTCATTCCTCCACATCAAACTTGATAACTTAGCTGAGGGGGTAGAAAGGAGCCAAGCTCAATCCATGGATGGCCTAAATGATTGTCATATACAAAACACACATGGAGAGAGGGCCATGTTAACATGACCTTAAAACATTCATTATTCTATATACATAGAAAACCCTAGAGTAGCAATTCTCAAAGTGGGTCCAAAGATGCCTGAAGAGTCCCTGAAATCCTCTTAGAACGTCTGCGATATCAAAACTGTTTTCATAATAATACTAAGATTTTGTTTGCCTAGTACAGTATTCTTCCCTTTTCCAACTACATATCTGCATGAGATCAGAATTTCTTCATGTGCTTCAACCAAAACAACACCTTACAAGAGATTAAATGTAGAAGCAGATATAAGAATCCAACTGTCTTCTATTAAGCCAGACATTAAAGATTTGAAAAAATATGTAAAACAAGGTCACTCTTCTCAATGACTTTTTTTTCGGAAAAAATATTTTTCATAAAAAGTTATGTTAATATATAATGAATTTACTATTATTTTACAATGAATGTATGTTTAAATTTTATCAGTTTTAATTTCTAATATGGTAATTATTGATATAGTATATATCTACATTCTAATATGGTAAATATTGATAGATATCATCCACGTAAATAATTGGGGTATTTAGAATCCTCAATAATTTATTGTGAAGGGCCCTGAGACCAAAAAGTTTGACAATTGCTTAGAGTGGGGACCTTGTGTAGAGAGGCCTGTTAAGAAAACCCAGAAACATAACAAGTGAGCAAAGTATGTGTATGCGTGCGTATTCACAGACATATACAAATGTACACCATGTGGATGTATATATGCTATTTGGTGCAAGCAGTTTTTGTCCTCACTTGATATCACCAATATAGGGATATTTCTCTTGAAGTTATATCTCATACATAAGATCACATAATTTGCCTCATAATGCAGATTCCTGCCAGTTCTCGAGTCAATTGTACTTTCTAAGATACCTGGAATCATCCAATTTGGTGTAAAACTGAGTTAAGAGTCCTCTCTACATCATCACTAATCAGGGGTCACCCAACCCTCCATTTGATGACATCTAGTAATGGGAAACTCCCTCTTTCTTGACATAGCCTATTCCACTTTTGGACAGTTCTAAGTGTTAGGAACTTTTCCCTCGTACTGTGAGCTGAAATCTGCTTGAGCTACTTCTACCTGTTGCTTCTAATTCTGCCTTTTGGCTTTACACAGAAAAAAATTCAAATCCATTGTCCTCATAATAGTCCTTCAGATACTTGAAATTGTCCATCATAAATCCTTGAGGTCTCTTCTTGGCCAAGTTAAATTCTCCATTTCTTTCATCCAATCCCCATGTGTGCCCTCCAGCCCCTTCTCCATTCCAGTCACTCTCCTCCGTAAATACTCTGGCTTGTCAATATCTTCCCTAAAATAAAATGGCCATAAATGAAGACAGTACCTGAGGCATGGTCTGAACAGGGCAAAATACAATAAGGCTATCGCCTTTCAGGTGCACTAGCCATACTAGATCTAAAGCTATTGTATAAAGTGGCAATCATCAAAACTCTTTGGTACTATCTAACAAATAGAGTGGTGGATCAGCAGAATAGGCTAGGTACACAAGACACAGTAGTAAATGACTATAGCAATCTACTGTTTGATAAACCCAAAGACCCCAGCTTCTAGGATAAGAACTCACTATTGACAAAAACTGCTGCAAAAACTGGAAAATAATGTGGCAGAAACTAGGCATAGACCAAAATCTCACACTGTATTACAAGATAAGGTCAAAATGGGTACATGATTTAGACATAAAGGATGATACCATAAGCACATCAGGAGAGCAAGGAATAGTTTATCTGTCATATCTTTGGAGAAGGGAAGAAATTATGACCAAACAAGAGATAGAGAGCACTATGAAATGCAAAATGGATAATTTTGATTACACTAAGTTAAAAAGGTTTTGCACAAACAAAGCCAATGCAACCAAGATTAGAAGAAAAGCAGAAAGCTGGGAAACAATTTTTACAGCCAGTGTTTCTAATAAAGGCCTCATTTCTCAGAGAAATTAATCAAATTTATAAGAATACAAATCATTCCCCAATTGATAAATGGTCAAAGGATACGAACAGGTAATTTTCAGATGAAGAAATTAAAGCTATCTATAGTCATATGAAAAAATTCTTTAAATCACTATTGATTAGAGAAATGCAAATTAAAACAACTCTGAGGTACCACATCATACCTATCAGATTGGCTAATATGACAGAAAAGGGCAATTATAAATGTTGAAGAAGATGTGGGAAAATTGGAACACTAATGCATTGTTGGTGGTGGTGTGAACTGATCCAACCATTCTAGAGAGCAATTTGGAACTATGTCCAAAGGGTCATAAAACTATACATACCCTTTGATCCAGCAAACTACTAGGTATTCCAAAGAGATCATAAAAAGGGAGAAAGGACCCACATGTACAAAAATATTTATAGCAGCTCTTTTTATGGTGGCAAAAATTGGAAATTGAGGGGATGACCATCAATTGGGGAATGGCTGAACAAGTTATAATATATGAATGTAATGGAATACTTTTGTGCTATAAGAAATGATGAACAGGTAGATTTCAGAAAAAAAAAAAACCTGGAAAGACTTGCATGAACTGATGCTGAGTGAAGTAAGCAAAACCAGGAGAACATTATACACAGTAACAGCAACCTTGTGGGATGATCAACTATGACAGATTTAGCTCTTCTCAGCAATAAAATGATCCGAGAGAATTACAAAAGACTCCAGAGAAAGAACTATGGAGTCTGAATGCAGATCAAAGCATACTATTTTCACTTTTTTTCTTTCTCCTGATTTTCCCTTTTGTTCTGATACTTCTTTCACAACATGACTAATGTAGAAATATGTTTAATATGATTGCACATGTATATCCTATATCAGATTGCTTGCTGTCTTGAGGAGAGAGAAAGGAGGCAGAGGAAAAATTTGGAACTCAAAATCTTATAAAAGTGAATGTTGAAAACTATCTTTACATGTAATTGGGAGAAATAAAATACTATTACATGGCAGGGGGGAAGACTATCACCTTTCTTGTTCTGAAAACTGTCCCTCCCAGTAGGGTTTAAGGATAGTTTAGCTTTTCTTTGGCTTTCAGGTCATATTGTTGATGAACTGGGGCATATTTTCCCCTTCGATCTCACTGATGATAAAAGGAAAATCAACATTCCTGATTCTGTCCTCATGGACAGTAGATTTCCTTTCCTCCTCTTCTCTCCTCAACTTTCCCTGCTGCTGCTTGACGTAGGAAAGTGGAAAGAGAAGGGGGTGTTCTGTGGTGCGTTGATAATGAAGGTTTCATTCACCTGTGATTCATAACCCTCTGTGGCCCTGCCTCAAACATTCCCCTGATCTATGCCTGTCCTGTGGTGTCATGGAAGGGGTGGGGCAGGGGAATGATATGAGTACATTCCGGAATGTGCAATCTCTAAAGCCATCAGATATCTTACGGACTTCCGAATTTTCCCCATAAAGAGTCACAGCAAAGGAATGTGGAGTTCAGAGGCATGGACTCTGGATACAAAAGTCTAACCCACTAGTTATCACCTCTGCCTTTGGCCTTGAGATAAGGGAGAGAGAATAGTTAGAAAGAGAGAGAGACACAGGCCTAGCTTGCTCTGGAAGAGCTAATGATCAAGTTGTATAAACTCAATTCTTTCTTTTAAATAAATATTAAATATCTGCTACAAATGGGCTCAGTCTTGGTGGAGGAGGGAGAAGAGGGACAGGATTTAATATAAATTCATACTCACACATACCACTTCCATAACAACAACAATAGCCAACGTTTATATAGCACTTTAAGGTTCACAAAGGGCTTGGCAATACTGCCTCATTGTATTCTCGCTACAACCCTAGGAAGTAGGTGCTACTGTTATGCTTGTTTTACAGATGAGGAAACTGAGGCAGACAAGTTAAATGGTTTATCCAAGGGAAGGAAACAAGCATTTATATAGCACCTACTGTGTGTTTTTTTACAAATATTATCCCATTTGATCTTCACAAAACCCCAGGAGGCAGGTGCTATTACTATCTTCATTAGATAGCTAAAGAAACTGAAAAAGGTCAGCTAGTTAGTCCACCTGAGGCCAGATTTAAACTCATCTTCCTGACTCTAAGCCCAGCCCTCTATTGGCTACACACCCAGCTAATCCTGCTGGGCTATAAAGTATTGGAAATCACAGGCTAAGTCATGTACTCTCATAATAGGAGCTTGAAGGGACCTTTGAGGTCATCTGCGCCAGACTCCCTAATTTTACAGATTAAGGTCTGAGGTCTAGAGAAGCTCAATCATTTACCCAAGGTCACATTAGCAGTAACACTTTGTGTCCTTCCCTGACCCATTGCTTGGCATCATTCTGGACATGGTGTTGGTTGGGAAACTCTTAGTTAGTTAACTAACATAAAAACCCCTTAAAGACACCTATGAAATAACTAGTAATGCAGACAGGGGATCACAGAATTTAAAGCTAGAAATAATGGCATCCTCAATTTAGAGCTGAAAAGATCCCTAAGAGGTTACCTAGTCTAACTGCCTCATTACACAGAGGAGGGCTCTGCAGCTCAGAGAAAGGAGGTGTCAGGGGGCGAAGCCAGGCTCTCGGACTCCAGATCTTTCTATTCAGCCATAATACAGTGGTGACTCTGTGACTATCCCCAACTAAACAATTATTTGCCTGTTGTCTCCACTGTTGGATTATGAGCTCCTTGAGAGGAGATACAGTATTTTGCTTTTCTTATTATCCCCAGTGCTTAGCCCCATGCTTGGCACATAGTAGGAACTTCATAAATGCTTACTGACTGAATGGGTCAGCTGAGTACAAGAGTGATTAGAAACTGTAGGAACTCTGTCAAAGGCTTCCTAAAGGATGTGCATTTTGAGCTGGGCTTTCAAGAAAGGAAGAGACAGATTGGCAGAGAGGAATGGGGACAGGGGTCCAGGAATGACAGGAAGAAAATTAAACAAAGTGCACAGAGAGCCAGTGAAGAACAATTCACCAGCAGTCCACCACTCCTCAACCTTTCCTGGGCTCTTAATTGCCTTGGGTTTCACAGCATTCCATTAAAATCCCTGGAAGAACCAATTTTTCTCATTTTTCCCATCCCTCCTCAGTGTCTTCTTGCCCTAGACACACACACACACACACACACACACACACACACACACACACATCCCTCAGGCCAACAAAAGCTCACAAAACTTTTAGCTTAAATAACCCCAGTAGACATTGGCAAATCAGCTGAAAAAATAATCCACAAATCATTACAAAAGCCTGCTCAACCTGCCATAAAGATTTCTTTCACCATTGTGACCTTAATGAGAATGTGGCCCATGGGATTTGCTGGGAGCTTTATGACAAAGCAGCAGCAGCCTGGAGGAGAAGAATGGGAGGCTCTCCAGCAACATAAACAGAGATCAATGAAATAGTAACAAAAACACAAAGGACCTCACCCACCCCACTCTCACTCTCCCAGATAAATAAAGCTCCCATACTCTGGTCCAACTTGACTAAGGCACAGACCATGCCATTGACTACCCCTAAGCCTCAGCTGGCTGGCAGGTACAATGCCCTTGGGTACATGAATGAATGAGAGAGTAGCCTTGACTCAGTAGAGCCCATCTCCACCACATGCTTTGGTGCCTTTGCTCAGGCCATTCCCTATGTCTGGGATACCATCTTGAACTGTTGAATTCCTACTCAATTCTTGAAGACCAACTAAAATGCAGCCTCTTCCATAAAGCCTTCCCTGGCTCCCTCTGTTCCAATGGTAAGAAACACACACACACACACACACACACACACACACCCCTCCCTCAGCACTTTATCTTGAAACTCTTGTTTTTTTCTGTTTTTCTGTATTTATGATGTAAAAATTATGTTATTTTAGTCACCAGTGTTGGTATTCAATCCTACCTGGCTACACTGAATCTCCTTGGAAGCAAGGATGCTATCTAATCTTTTACTTCCAGGCCAGCACTACATACAGTGCTCAATATACAATAAGTGCTTAATGAATGATTGTCCACATGCAATTAACTGCCAAGTTTTAGAGATTTTACCTCCAAAACAATGTTCTCTTCACTTCCTTCACACAGCCACCCCAATTCAGGTCCTCACCACCTCTCAAGTATACTATTTCAATAGCCTCCTCATTGGTCTCCTTCTTGGTCCCTGCCTTCTCCAATCCATCCTTCATAAAACTGTCTAAATGATATCCTAGAGCATGGAGTTGTTCCCCTGCTCAAGAAGCTTCACTCATTCCTTCCGCCTTCCAAGATAAAATACAAACTCTTCAACTGGGCCTTTAAAGGTCTTCACAGTCTGACTCTAGTCTACCTTTCACAATTATTTTTCATCTTCCATTCCAGGCTAACTAACCTTCTGTCTGTTTCCTGAATTCCTCATTGAATCTCCAGCTTCTGCCTTTGTGCATACTATCCTGAATGACTGGAATGTTCTCCTTCTCACCTTAGCTTCCTATCTCAGGAGCTGCCTCCTATGGAAAAGCCTTTTCTTATTCCCCTAGCTGGTACAGCCCTTCCCCTCCTCAAGTGATACTGTATTTGTATATTTAAACACTGTATCCCTCTGGCTGATTATAATAAACACCCTGAGGTTGCTGACTACTCTTTGTTTTGACTTTGTATCTCCAGCACCTGGCATAGTCTTTACATAAAGCAGATGTTTAATAAATGCTTTTTGAATTAATGTATGGCATTGTGGTCTTACACTTGAGACACAACTCAAAGTTGGTGCCTAGTGATGTTGGCCAGCAATACATAGGTTTTGTGTTTTGAGGGAGAAAGATGGGGAAGTGAAAGGAACTAAGAAGTCCACATGGAGTTCTTCTGAAGGCTTTAGGGACATTCTCCCACTTCTAAAGCTCCTTGGCCTTCTCCTCTTCTTCCTTACTTCTCCCTGACCCAAACCTACAACTCTACCACTTCAATCTATTTCTTCCACTTTCTCATAATGGCTGAAGCGATTGAGAGACGAAGGCATCTGGGTAGGGTGGAAGGACCAGGGTTAGGAAGGGCCTATTATAGCTCAGTCTACAGCCATACCACCGTGAACACCCCAGATCTCCTCTGATGTCAGAAGCTAGGTAGTGTTGGGCCTGGTTAGTACTTGGATGGGAGACCACCTAGGAATACTGGGTGCTATGTGGGGGCAGCTAGGTGGTGCAGTGATAGAGTACCAGGCCTGGAGTCTGGAAGATTCCTCTTCCTGAGTTCAAATCCGGCCTCCGACACTAGCTGTGTGACCCTGGGCAAGTTACTTAACCCTGTTTACCTCAGTTTCCTCAGCTGTAAAATGAGCTGGACAAAGAAATGGCAAACCACTCCAGTATCTTTGCCAAGAAAATCCCAAAGGAGGTAGCAAAGAGATGGGCACAACTGAGATGACTAAACAATAATCATAGCTCTATTGTTAAATGGTAACCATGAGGCTTAGGATTTAACAATAGGTTTTAGAGCTGAAAGGAACCTTAGAGATCATCAAATTCTACCCCCTCATTTTATGATGAGGAAAGCCAAAGGGGTTAAGTGACTTGCCCAAAGTTACACACAGGTAGTAAGTGACAGAGATAGGATTTAAATCTAGGACTGACATCAGAGACAGTGCTTCCTCCAGTGTACCACGTGTCCTAAGGGTTCAAACTGGCCAGGGGAGGGAGGAAGAGAAAGAGGAAGCGGGGATACAATCAAGAAAGATTCATTCAAAAAACTCAAGGGCACTAAACTGGTACAGCTATTGAGTGAACTAGCTATCCAAGAGTCTAACTATCCCAGCGTCAGCCATTATTATTGTTAGTGCTTTCATTAAAAATAAAAATATTCAAAGTTCAACATTCCTAGTTTGGATCCTTCTCAAGTAGAAAATGCTGACTCCAGGTCTCTGCTCTTACTCTTCCAAATTCCCTCTCCTCACCCCACCCTTGGTCTTTCAGTAGAACAGCAATCATTGCTGAGTCCTGAATATGTTGAGTGAGCTTGGGAGACAGTCGTGCCTTGAATATCAAAGTGTTATACCCATCTCAGAATCCCAAAACCTCAGCATTGTCAAGGACCTCAGAGTCCTTCCAGCCCAATCCATACCCAAATGAGACTCCCATCTACAGAATATCTAAGTGTGCAGGCTGTGTTTGAAGACCTCCAGGGAGAGCGAATCATCTACCTCTCAAAGGAGTCCATTGCACCTTGGGTGCCTCTGACTGTTAATGAGTTTTGTTGTATATTAGACCTCTTGTTAAACCTGCCTCTTTTCACCTTCCACCTATTATATCTAGTTCTGCCCTCTGGGGCCAAGCGGAACAAGCCTAATCCTTCTTCCAGGTGACAACCCTTCAATTATGTATAATTGACTAAAATATATAGAGCATATAAAATCCCTTTTTGTTAATTGTTGATTTTAAGAAAGAATTTTACTTAGTAGAGCGAAACAAAGCCTTAAAGGCTGCTCTTCAGACCAGATTTCTCTCACATGTACATAAAAATTATGTAAGATTTCATGACATGAACAATTATGACTTTGTTCAACCCATTGAGTGAGGTGTTAAAGGGAAAGTATATGCCTGCCCAAGGCATTTGCCAGTGCCTTGGAAGATGTCTTGTGTTGAGATCCAAACAAAAGAAAAGGAGTTCCTACCGATGGTGAATGTCCAAACACATCTTTTTACAGACTAATGCATCCCTTGGCAAATCACTGACCTGATCTGGGGCTCTGTACAAAGAACACAATGTCTCCAGTTGCTTCAGTTCTGCCTTTATGCCAAACAAAAGCTCCCCTCGATGCTCACAGAACAGGCAAGTAGATTGGTAGACCTCAGCTACCCCTGAAGTTCCAGAGAGATGGTTTCTACTTTGTTCCTTCCCAGTATAACCTGAGCAGGGGGAAAATAACTTTCTCAGCTTATGTCTAAGAAGAGCCTGTCTGAGTTCCTCAGTTTACTCCCACGTTACTTAATCTCTCTGGGCCACAATTTCCCTACTTGTAAAATGTGGGGGTGGGACTAGATGATTTCTAAGCTCCCTTTCGGCCCCATAGCCTACTCTTCTAATTGTTTAAGCCTCATGGAAACCACCTAACAATAGAGCTAGCTGCTTTGTGTTTTGTAGACAAAGGAAGGGGATGTTGAAGACATGAGGGCCACATGAAATTCTTTTAAAGGCTTTAGTGACACTTTCCCAGTTCTGAGGGGGGACAAATATCTCTGCTGAACTTCCCTGGCTTTCTTCTCCCCTCTCTTTCTCCTCTCCAATCCCTACAACCTACCACTTCAATCCACATCTACCTCTTCTTCATAATGGCTGAAATGATAGATCGATGATGACACTTGAACAGGGTGAAAGGACCATGGTTAGGAAGAGACTATTGTAGGATTTTTTCCCTCTGATGAAACCTATAGAAGTCTGTGGCTGGCATTTTAAAATAACTCACAGAAGATTTAAATATGCTTGTCGATGCTAAAAAATGCTCACATTTTTATAGTGTGTCCTAGGTGCCAAGCACTGTGCTAAGATCTTTAAAATTACTATCTCATCTGATCCTCACAGCAACCCTAGAAGGCAGGTATTATTATTACCCTCATTTTATAGTTGAGGAAACTGAGGCAAACAGGTTAGATGACGTGTCCCGGGTCACACATCTAAGTGTCTGAGGCTGGATTCAAACTCAGGTCTTCCTGACTCCAGGCCCAGGCTCTATCCACTATGCCCTTTGGTTTTTTTTGTTTTGTTTTGTTTTTTTCTTGGCTTTCAATTTAGACCCTAGAGAGGCCTGGGGCCCAATTAGGTTTAATTGACATGACTTTTTTCTTCCTAAAATAATACAAGCAGTCCATAATGAAAGTCATGTCCCTTTGGGGGAAGAAGGGAAGGAAGAAGGAAAGTGTCCCATGGCACCAAGCAGGGCAGCTCTAGCTCCGAGGTGTTCCATGCTTCTGGATCACAGATCAGATTACTGGAAAGGAACAGAGCGGCCAAGCTGTGGGTTATCATCTTGTCCTGGTTATCATTATAGCAAGCTCTTGCTGAGTTTATCTTCCAACCACATATCGGGACAGCCCAGTAATTGACACATATATAAGCATTTATTACTTTTTATTCACTCATTCATTCATTCTAGGGAGTGGTAGGATCCCATTCAGGGTCTCTTTTTCTTACGGCAAAGGCAGTACAGCATCAGTCAGCTAAAAAATAGTTGCTTTTTGCTTGCAAGTTTCCAAGCATAGAAGATTGCAGTATGATGAGTTCCAGAAAAGGGCATGGAAGAAGGCAGGAGAAGGTATGGCTAGGGCACAGACAGCTCACTGGACAGAGAAAGTCTAGACTGGAAAAACCAGAGGTTTTCTGGGCTACAAAAATGGGGAAGTAGTATGTGCTATCTAGAAACATATATGCATAGGTATGGGGCAAGAGTTTAAGAGGTGATGGAGAAATAAGAAGACATCTCTATTAGATAGTCTCATTCACTTGGCTCCAAGGTGAATAATAATAATCTCCATATTCTTTACTCTAATTCTGATTTGGGATAATTCCTCTGCTTTTTAGGCCATTATAACACTTAAGGTTAAAGGATACTTCAAAATAATCAAGTTCAAAGTACTCATCTTATGGATGAAGAAATTAAGACCTAAGGAGGGGACCGTAGGACAATAGAGTAAAAGCTGGAAGGGACTTTAGAGGCCTATTAGCCCTGTCCCCTCGACTTATAGATGAGGAAACAGGTCCAGAGAAGTTGTATCCCAAAGTTACACATGTGGTAAGCAGCAAAGGTAAAATTTGAACCCAGATCCTCCAACTCCAAACCCATTACTCTTTTTATCATAGCCAAATACTTTTCTCAATGCATGACATGATTTTTATCCTCCCTCCCCTTGCTCCAAACAAACCACTCGACACTTACTTTGAGATATCTGGAGGCATCAACATTTCCAAAACAGAACTTTTTTTTCACCAAGACCACCTTCCTAACTTCCTTAATTCTGTCCAGAGCACCACTAGCCTCCCAGTTACCCAGGTTCAACACCTCATAATCACCCTTGACTCTTGACTCTAACCCTAGACATCCAATCCCTGCCAAGTCTTGTCAATTCTGCTTCTACAACATCTGCCCCCTCCTTTCCACTTTTATAATCATTACACTAGATCCAGCCCTCATCACTTCTTGCCTGAATGCCTGCAATAGCCTCTTAATTGGTCTCCCTGGGCTCAGTCCCTACTGTCTCCAGTCCTTCCTCCAAATAGGTGCCAAAGGGATATCCCTAAAACACAGGTCTATGTCACTCCCCTACTCAGAAAGCTCCAATGTCTCTTTCTCTCTTGCCTCCAGGATCAAATACAAACTTCTGATTTTAAAGAGCACCACAATCTGGCTCCAAACTTCCTCTGTAGACTGAATATACACTGCTCCCCCTCACACACTCTACTTTCCAGCCAGATTCTTGCTCATACCTGACATTCTATTTCCCAGTTCCCTGCTTTCCCATGAACTATGATCTTCTCTAGGCCTGGTATATACTCCCTTCTCAACTCTGACTGACAACTCTTAGGAATTCCTAGCTTGCTTCTACCACCTCCTACGTAATACCTACTGTGACTTCTGCTGCTCCCCTCCAGCTGCCAGGACCTTCCCCTCCTCTCCCTTCACTTGTATTTACTTTGAATATATGTCCTATTTAGTTATATGTGTACCCATTGTTTTCCCTAATAAAATGTAAGCTCCTTGAGGGTGGGGACTATTTTCATTTTTGTCTTTATATCTCTAAAGCACAGCACAACACCTGCTATATAGTAAATGCTTAATAAATCTTTGCTGGTTCTTCAGTTGTCTGATTTCTCTGCCAATTTAAAAGCTGACAAAATAATGCTATTTCCTAAAAAGTTCTAGGGCACTTCAGCTGCTGTATTTTGCAGATAAATTCTATTAATTTCTAGTTTTCAGTTATTAGGTTTGACAAGAATGGGAGCTGAGCAACTCTAGCTCCCTAGGATCTCTCAGGATGGGCTGTGACTCCATAGCTTTGCCAGAGGCTCAGAGGAGTCCTGCAAGCCCTCACTCGGAGTATGGTGGGGCCTGCTTCACATTGCGCTCAAGGGGCCAGCTCTAGCTCAGAATGCTGGGAGTCTCCATCTGTGGAGGAAATCTGTCAGCAGCTGCCACTGTCACTGGGGTGGGGGAAGGGGAGAGATGAGGACAACGACCAGGCAGGTGCCATCTGCCTATGAACGCCCCAGTCTGGGGGTCTAGTCAGCCATGAGAGAGGTGTGAGACAGACCCAGTCACCCCCTACTCACAAACAAATGCTCTTCTCTTGCCTCATTTTAGAGACAGTGCCTACCCAACTCATCAGTGGTGAGGGAAGCTGGCCAGACACATTCAAAGCCACACCACTCTGGCACTGACACCTTTCCTGAGGATTGGCTAAGGCCCTGTACCACCGTATAATTCAATCCTTCCCAAGACTTGAAGATGATTACGAGTAATGAAGAAGTCCAGTTGTAGTTCAGTATTCAGAGGCAGGACACACCAAGAAATGTGTTCAAAGCCCTGGAGCAAAGTCTCAATCACCCTGGCCCAGTTATAGTTCTAATTGAAGTTCTCTATTAAGGCTTTCTAATAGAGCCCATGACAGGGGTGGGCAACCTTGTTCCATCCAGAATCCCATCAGCTACCCATTGGCCTATCATTTGTACTTCCTGTGGACCATGGATTTTCCCTGCTTAGATGGTCCTCAAGAAGCAGCACTTATCTTTGCTTCTGACCTAAGGTGCCACAGACACTTCTTTTATATCTTGGAAGGCACTTTCATCTAGACACCCCACTGCATGAGGAGGTGATACAAAGTTTCAGAAAATGTTGCGGCATCTACATGGCCAATCCAGATAATTCATAGGTTTTAATTATCCAGATTGATGCTGGCAATACTCCCAATCACTTTCAGATTATTAAACCACTTTAGCTGTGAAGATATACCCTTTGTGGTAATGAAATTGTTGAAATAATTTCCCACATAACAATTTTGAAGATCTTCATATTGATTCCTGGTGCTAAACTTGTGTGTTGAGAGGACAAAAGAGGGATAGGCATCAAAACAAAATGTCTTTATTTTGAATGAATAATTGGAAAAATTACTAAGCACTTAATACTTTCCCAAAACTGTGCTAAGCAATGGAAATAAAAATAGAAAATCAAGATATAATTCCTGTCCTCAAGCAGCTCATATTCTAATTGGGAGAAACCATGCATATGGAAGAGTTCAGCTGCAGGCCAATGGCAAGGCCACAGGTGCTTAGGATACATCCACAGGTCAGATGGCAACATCCAGGGGTCAGAAGGGAGTAATGGCAGGAGAGATACTAAAGCTCATTTTTAATTGTGCTTTCAAAAGCACTCATAAAATGCTTTTTAAAGTAGTTCCTCCAAGCCCAAAGGGCTATAAAACTGCATACCCTTTGATCAAGTAATATCACTACTAGATCTGTATTCCAAAGAGATCATAAAAATGGGAGAAGGACCCACATGTACAAAAATATTTATAGCAGCTCTTTTTGTGGTGGCCAAAAATTGGAAATTGAGGGAATGCCCATCAATTGGAGAATAGCTGAACAAGTTGTGATATATGCATGTAATATATATGTATATGTATGTATATATGTACGTATGTAATATATGCATGCATACTATTGTTCCCTAAGAAATGATGAGCAGGTGGATGTCAGGAAAAAACTGGAAAGACTTACATGAACTGATGCTGAGTGAAATGAGCAAATCCAGGAGAACATTGTACACAGTAACAGAAAAGACCATACAATGACCAATTTTGATAGACTTCGCTCTTCTCAGACAATTGCAAAAGACTCATGATGGAAAATGCTATCCACATCCAGAGAAAGAACTATGGAGCCTCAATAAAGATCAGAGCATACTATTTTCTCTTTTTTTTGTTTTTGTTTTTTCTTCTCATGGTTTTTTCCCTTTTGTTCTGATTCTTCTTTCACAACATGACTAAGGTAGAAATATGTTTGATATGATTGTACATGTATAGCCCATATCAGATTGCATGCCATCTTGGGGAAGGGGGACCAAACGGAGGGGAGAAAATTTAGAACTCAGAATCTTATAAAAGTGAATGTCGAATTTAATTAATTGGGAAATTTTTTTTTTAAAAGGAAAAACTTTTTAAAAATAAAGTAGTTCCTAAGGTGCTTTTAATTTTCCAAACATTTTCATATCCATTATCTCTTTTGATTTTCAAAATATGGCTATAAAAGTGAGCATAATGGCTATCATTATCCTCATTTTATGAATGCGGAAACTAAATCCCAATGCAACAAAGTAAATTGCCCAAAGTCCAAGAGTTAATGAGTTACAAAGCCAGAACTAGAACTCAGTTCTTCTGACTCCCAGCTCCAGGCTCATCCCACTACAGCATAGGCATGTACAATCATTCATTAGACAGCTCCCTGCCCACCCACGCCCTCTATATCCATGTATGTCTCTTCTACTGCTACATAGTTGATAGTGGCCTAGCTTTTCAAATGAGTGACTTTTATTCTTTTATTTTTATCATTTTATTTATTTATATTTTTCTATTTCTATTTTATTTTATTATTCTTTTACTATTATTAATAATAACCACTGCGTTTCTATCAAAATGGTAAGTTCTTTGAAAAAAGAGCCTTTTTTAGTTTTTAATTTGTACATCCTTCCTTCACCTCCTTTCATGGAGAAGGAATTTAATAATTGTTTGTTGAATTGAATTCAACTAAAAAAATCACACAAATCAACTTAACTACTTACAGGGTGGTTGTGAGACAAGTACTACATGAATCTGTTATCATGATTTTTGTATTAATTTCTTAGTCGAAATAGGCTTTGTTGCTCTGTACAAATAAAGAACCTGAAACCTGGAGTGCTTAAATGTTGAAGGCCTCATAGTTATTTACCTACAACGTTTTATTTTTCTTAGCTGAATGCTCTTTCCATCATAGTCTGTTGAAGTACCCACACCAACCTCTGGGCCTAGAAATGACCCCTTTCATTTCTTGATATAATATAGTAGAAAGTCACTCTAATAAGGCTTCATGAAACCTGAGGTACACACACACACACACACACACACACACACACACACACACACCCCAGCTCTTCCACCTAACAGCTATGTGACCCTGAGCCAGTCATTTAACATCCGTGAACCTTAGTTCCCTCATTTGTCAAGGGTTAAATTTTAGTCCTCTGGGAGCTCAAGAAGCCAGCACTTAAATGTCCTCTCCTTTTAGAGAGTTCTTCCTTCCTTCCTCTCTGCCCACACAATGGAGACCACTTTGTTATCATTAATCATCAGGAGGACCTTAGGGAAGGGCTCCGAGATTTCTAAGCTGTTACAGCCTCACTCCAAAAGCAACCACTCCATTTTGATGAGACTCTTTCCTCACTTGCTTCCCCAGGGCTGACTCTGGCTAGGATGGAGGGAGAAGGGGTAAATTTTAAATAATGGGAATATATTTCCAATAAGAATGAAATCTTTCCTAATGGTCAGATTAAAGGAGGCACTCTAATCCAGAGAGGATGGCATTTAGAGAAGCTACTCATTTGGTTCCAGAGAAGGCATTTGGATCATCCTACATCTCCTTCTCATGAAACCTAGATAATCTGCCGCACTCAGCTGAGATTTCTGAGCCAACTATTCAGGAGTCAACAGAGAGAGGCAGGCAGCTTTTCCTGTATGAGGAGCTGGGCAATATTGGTACATTTCCATGCACACTTGCTCCCTCCAAAAGCAGATACCACATGAGCAGCAGAGATTTTATTTAACTCATTTGTCTTGTCAGCCTTCTAACACATGATATAATAAAACCTACGTGTCTAGTCATTTCACTGCCCCAGATCCTTTTGCAGGAAAAGGATATCCTGAAAAATATTAAAGAAAGGCAGGGTGTCCAACCAAACTACTGTAAATAAGTCATTTACATGCCTTGAGAGCTCCTTCGACATGATCCACATGTCATGTTTTTCTTCCAATACCTTGCCAAAAAGGAAGAAAAAAACCCCTCTCTCCCCACCTTCATTTCCCAACAAAACACAATGACCTAAGAAAAAATGATAAACAAGAAATAATAGCCTGGGCAATAACTGGGCCTGAGTTATAATTCTCACCTAGGCAATAAATAACTCTAGCCAGAGAAGGGATTCAGGAAAAAAAAACTTCCTCACACTGCCCCCCTCTTCTCAATGAGCTAATAAAGCAATGAATTAAATGAAATGATGGAAAATTACAATAAGCCAATGCACTCATTCCTAGGTGTCAGTGGAGTTAAAATCCTGCCTCTGACATTAGAAGTGTCACCTTAAGCAAGTCACTTAACTTCTTATAACTTCAGTTTCCTCATATATAAACTGGGGATGATAATAACTGTAACACCTCACAGGTGATTGTGAGGATCAAATGAGATAGTGTATATTAAACAATCGACAAATATTAAAGCATTATGTAAAGGTTATTTATCCATGTAAAGGGAAGGAGCTGGGACTTTGGGGGGGGGGTGCAGGGACAGCTGGGAATTATACAATTGCCCTAATGAAGATTTCAGTTTCCGCTTTCGAGACCCCAGAACACAGATGGCACAAGGTGGTACAAAATCTTCTAGAGTCTTTTTTTCTTTTCCTTCTTGTTGCTCAAAGCCACAATGAACCAATGACAGGGAGGTAAGTTAGAGCTCTCACATATCCCAGCATGCAAGCCCCTGCCCTAGTGAATAACTTGACTTGTCTACTGCTTCTAAACAGCTGGAAAAATGTCAAACTGTCATCAGTGATTAAAGTGGGATTTTCCAAAGGTTTCAAAAATATTTCATAATTCTAGACCTTATTCCTCCCCCAGAAAATAATGCTTTTCCCTTAATGAAGCTATTGTGGGGGAGGGGCTCCATTTTGCACCCTACCCCTACCCTCTCACCTTGAATTATTTCTTTTAGGGCGCCAATTGTGGAGAGAGGAGACTCTAGCAGCTACTGTCAGAGAATGGCCTTCACAAAGAAGCCCTTAGTCTTTCCCCCTTCTGATCTGAAGGTTCATTTTGGATGCTTTTGTCCAAGCAACATGCTTGGGAGTATTTCACTCCTTTTGTCAGGATAATGATAATCATGGTCTCCTCCTTCACTAGCTCCTCAGGATGGGTTAGTGAGGTTTTGCCATACCTAAGTGACTGGATATCAGGTCCTTGAAAGCAAAGGCCATTATTTATAACTCATTCCTAAAAAGCTTCTGGGACAGGCATAGGATATTTTGAGTATTGAGAGGAGGATAATAAAAAAAGCACTATATTTGGGGTACAAAGACCCGGGTTCAAATCTCAGTTCTGTACCCTGTTTAATGAATCGTTTGATTTGATAATGAGTCATTTAGTTTGATAAATAATGTAACCCCTCTGTGCTTCAGTTTCATAACCTGTAGAATGAGGTTGAACTCAATGGTCTCAGAGAGCCTTTCTAGTTCTGTATGCTACTCTTTCCATGTGTTTTCCCCTCCCTAATAGTTTACCTTTAGATGACTATAATGAATAAACATCCTTGCCATTTCCCAGGCTTTCATATAATAGATAGAATTCACAGAATCACAGAAACTTAGACTTTCAGAGTTGGAGATGTGTTCATGCAAGCACATGTGCGTTTGCACACATTTTTTTAAAATTCTTCTTGTGATTTTAAATCTAGAGCTGTAAACTAAGAAGACAGGATGGTCAACAGTGTCAAACACAATAGATAAATTGAGGATGAAGATTAAATAAAGACCAGCAGATCTGGCAATCAAAAGATCATTGGTAACTTTAAAGAGAACAGTTTCAATCAAATGATGAGGTCATAAGCCAGATTTCAAAGGGTTGAAAAACAGGTAAATGGAAAAGAAAGTGGAAGCAATTAGTATAGAAAGTTTATTCAAGGAATTTGAATGAGAAAAGGAAGAATGATGTGGAAGGAAAAATATAATTCTATACCTCAAGCAGAAGGAAGGGTCTAGGGAAGGTTTCGTTAAGTATGAAGGGATAAAGAGACTTGGTATGTTTAAAGGAAATAGGGAAAACATCAGTACAGGGAGAGAGATAGAGACAGAGAGAATGATGATGAGGGAGCATGGGATCAATGTAGAGGAATCGGCCTTGCCAAAGAGAAAGGCCACCTTTTCGTAAAAGACTGGGGAAAAGAAAAGAGTGGGAAATGATATCAAGGAGGTTTGAGATAAAGAGAATGAAAGAAGAGGACATATTCATTAAATAGCCTCAATTTTCTCAGTAAAATAAAAGGCAAGGTCCACATCTGAGAGAGTGGAGTGGGATCAGGGAGAGAGGAGTGAAGAAGTAGGCCATGGGAGTGAAGTCAACTGAGAAATTGGGAGGTTAGTGAGTTTGGGGGAGCCTATATATGAAAATTAAAGTCCCCTAGAACAAGTGAAGGATTTGGGGATGAGAGGAATTTGGAGAGCCAAGTGCCAACCTCCTTGAGAAAGAAGGGGAAATCACCTGAAGGTTAATACACCACAACCACCATAATTCAAATTGGATGAAAAAATTTAATTGAGTGGATCTCAAAGGAAGAAAGGTTACTGATCGCTGAAAGTTAAAGTAAAGTGGGGAGCAAGGAGTATTCCAACTCTCTCTCTAGGTGAGGAATAACCTTCTCCAAAAAGATGCCTCTCTTTGGGAGCCAGGGGAAATGGATCAGTGCAAGGACCCTGGATATGGGGTCAGTTTAGGGCAAGAGATGAATTGTTCAGAACTTAAATTACTGACAGGAAGTAAATCAGATCCAGAAGAAAGGAAGATAAGAAATAAGATGCAAACAGGCCAACCTCAGGTCTGCAAATCAGATCCAGAAGAAAGGAAGATAAGAAATAAGATGCAAACAGGCCAACCTCAGGTCTGCAATGATCAATGTAGCCAAGCATTGGACAGAGGAGCAGGAGAGATCTGGTATCTGGTGTGTGTGTGTGTGTGTGTGTGTGTGTGTGTGTGTGTGTGTGTGTTTGTGTGTGTCTGCCTGTAGGTACTGAAATCAAGCAAGAAAGTAGGTCAGAAGACCTAGACTGAGTTCTGGCTTTGCCATTTCTTAGCTGTGTGATCCTGGACAAGTCACAATGTTTCTGGTCCTCGTGTTTACAATGGGGATAATAAGACTTGCTGAGTTTATTCATGAGATTGCTGTGAAGCTAAAAATGTCATAATGCCAAAGTGCTTTATAAATCATAAAGTGATGTGTGTGAGTACATATGTCAGATAGAGGCGATGTGACACACTGGATAGAGAACCAGTCTCTAAGTCAAGTAGACCAGTATCCCCTGGGCATGAGAGAAGATATGGTCAGTACTAGAGAGGAGATTCCCATCCCGGTGTTCTGGGGGAAGGTGTCAGTGAAGGCTAGTAAAGAGATGTAGTGGGAGAGAAAGAGGTCCAGGATGAAGGGCTCTGTTCACTATGGAATAGGAATTCGCTAGGTTGAAGTGGGTCATAGTTGGGGTAGTAAAGATGATGGAGATGAGAAAATGGGAGATGGGAGATGGTGATCATTTTCTCCTACTGGACAGTGATTAATTATTGCAGAGATATGAAGAGACAGGGGAAAAGTCACAGGGGTAATAGTGGGTGACTTATAAATGGCTGATGCTCACAGTTTCCATGGGGCATTGCATGCTCTGGTCCTAGGTCTGGAATCTGCCTCCTGCCTACTTGGGTCTCCTGACTCCAAGTCCAATATCTTTCTGCTAACCAATGTTTCTTTTTTCTCTAAGAGCTTTTACATTTATAATTTCATTTAATTTTTCAAAATAATTTTTATTGTGAGCCTAATCATCAGACGAGACAGTCAAGACAATCAGTGAGGAAGGGCAATATTTCAAAATGTGGCCTTATATGGTGGTGGGAAGGAAGTAGTTCCGGGAAACATTTCAGTTCTAACTGGGCCCACATCATGTGCCAGCATAGACCTTGGAGTTAGAAAACCTGAGTGAAAATCTTATTTCTGACACTTTCTAGCTGTGTGACCTTAAATAAGTCATTTCCTCTCTCTGGGTCTGCTTCATCATTTATAAAATGAAGGGGTTGGAATAGATGCTTTCTATGGCCTCTTCCATCTCCAGTATTGTATGACTTTATGATTCTCCGCTTCATATTTATACTTTATTTATTTTTATACTTTAATTCTTCAGGGACACAGGATTTTCTCTACTCCTTCTACAAACGCAGGTTATAACTTCTCTATGGCTTAGCAGAGAGTCTTTGTGAACTGCTATGGTCTGGAACAAAAATCCTAGTAATCCATCTCCTGGTAATGAGCTTCTTCAAACCTAGCTTGGCCTTGGATGACAGATAAACAGGGTATCACTGCCCTAGATGGCTATCTACCTTGATAGAACCTGTCAGTCAGCCAGCATTTAGTAAACAATTACTATGAGCCACTTTGCTAAGCATTGTAGATACAAAGAAAGGCAAAAACACAGTGCCTTGACTTCAAGGAGCTCTTATCCAAATGAGGAGAAAACATGCAAATAATTATACATACAAGTTATTCACAGTATAAATCTCACAGTTAGCCTCCAAGGGAAGGTACTGAAAGAGAGGGATGGAGAGGAGGGGAGACCAGGAAAAGTCTCTTGCAGAAGGTGAGATGGAGCACAGTCTTAAAGGTCAGAGAAGCCAGGAAGTAGAAGTGAAGAAGGAAAGCATTCTAGGTATGGAGAACAACATAAAAAGGCAAAGAGATGGGGGATACAGTGTTTATTGTAAGAGAACAGCAAGTAGACCAGTGTAGCAGGGTCATAGAGAGGTACGAAGTATGACAAGACTGGAAAAGTAGGGAGATGCAAAATCGTGAAGGGTTTTAAATGCCAGAGTATTTTGTATTTGATTCTAGAAGTAACAGGAAGCCCCTGGAGTTTATTGAGTAGAGGCAAGACATAGGTAGACATGAGCTTTCAAAAAAAAACTACTTGGGCAATTGAGTGGAGGCTGGATTGGAATGGGGAGAGATTTAGATAGGGACACAAACCAGAAGGCTATTGCATTGGTCTGGGTAAGCAGTGATGAGTCATACTAGAGTGGTGGCTATGTGAGGAGAGAGAAGAAAATGTATAACAGAGATGTTATGAAGGTAGAAACAATCAGACTTTACAATAGACTACATATGTGGGGTAAGGGCAAGTGAGGAGTCAGATGACATCAAGGTTGTAGGCTTGGATGACCAGGAGTAGCCACTAGAGTATATTTTCCACTGGCATAAGTTTTGAGCATCTGAGGTTACTTGCAAGTAGGACTTCAGGAACAGCCACCAGCTGTAATGAAGGACATCCTGTGCAGCATGCTCGGAGTAGCCCTTCCCAGTACGGACTTCAGGAATGAAGAATTCTCTGGTTGTTTCCAGGCATGTGGTCACTCTGTGCTGAAGTAATAGGTACTTTTAGATGATTGTGTGACCTCTTCATTGGCTGCTAAGCCAAGGAATCAATGACTCAGTGGACCTTTAAAAAGAAGAGACACCATCACAATGATACACCACAACCATTTGGAAGAAATAGCAAGTTGTAAATGGTAGGTTTGTAGGTTCATGTGCAACCATCCTTTTATTGTACTGTGTTATGGAACTGCTTGTTTTGTTCTGTGAATTGAAACCAAAATAAATTTTTAAAAAATAATAAAAAGAAGCTACAACTTTCTCTCTCTCTCTCTCTCTCTCTCTCTCTCTCTCTCTCTCTCTCTCTCTCTCTCTCTCTCTCTCTCTTTCTGTCTCATCCTCCAGTGGCATCTTTAACTTCAAGACATCCAATGAGTGGTGGGGAATGGATTGGCCCTTTTCCATCCAGGCATAATGATTTTCACATCACATCTATAAGAAGGAGCTTTATCCTTTGAATATTCATACCTGAGTCTTCCTTTTTGCTTCTATGTGTTTCCTTTCATGAACAGGTGACTTAGCATCAACCTTGAGATGGATGTGTCCAAGTTTGGAGGTAATTTTGTGCATTTTTGAGAGATCTAGCGGTTCTGTGGATATACTGAATGAGACTAACTGTCAGCAATGGGAGTATCTCCATTTGACAAGATGACCAATAAAAACAGGAGACCAAATTCCTGGAGTGGCATGGACTTTGAGGCATATAGTGAGGAGCCAAAGTGAATGTAAAATGCCTAATTGATAATCTTGCAAATCGCTTAATGTCCTAATGAGGCTGACATATCAACCTCTCATTATATTGTAATGGTAGTTCTATGTTACTGAATACTCTTTTAAGTAGATCCGTCAATATGTGCTATAAGTCTTTTATGTTTATCATTTCTTTTGTGTATAGGAATAAAATACGTGTCCTATAACTGATTCATATTGTACACTAGGTAACTTTTTTTACTCCCCACTTTGGGGAGTCCTAGGTATGATCCCCAAACCTAAGCTTTAAATAATTGCCCCATGGGTGCCAGACTGGAGTTTTAAAGAACCAAGTAGCATGAGAAAAGGAAGCCTAGCCCTTTCTCATTAAAGTGGAGATTCCCCAGGATTGATCCTGGTGGAACCATGTGCATAAAGCTGGAGCACAGAGCCCCAGGAGTATGGGGATAAATGACCCCATCCCTTGTAGACCATCTCAGCAAATTTTTATGCTATATATCTCATATTGTTTGAAAAAAAATCTCACTTGTATGACATGCAACCTCCAACTCATTTCAAATTTCCAATTAGGTTGGGACTTTTTTTCTAGGACTGACCTAAGGGGCAGGAGTTTCTAATTTCTAACAACAAAATTGTAATAACAGAAGCTATTAGATGGAATTCAGGCAGTGATATCATGTTGAAACATAGTCTGATACAAAGAAAATCCCTGTATAACAAAAGGATTTCTGAGGATTTGAAGATAACCTAAACAACAGCCCATCCAAGAAAATTTCAGTACAAGAAAATATTCTGGACAGTACTTTGGATTTTACTGTAAGAGGAGGTGATCTACATATCTTCATAAGAATTTGGTATTTTGGGCTACTGAGAAGTACAGTCTTCTAGGTAGCTTAGGGTCATGGCCAAGGCCAAGAATGTGGAATGCTTCCTTCATAAGAGTCCTGTAGCATGGAGTAGATATTGGAAAATTTGGGGAAGGTTTTATCTGTGAGGTGGACTGTATGTGGTCCTTTTTCCCAGGGTTAATATTATGAGGGTGCCAATTAAAGTGAATACGAGGAGAGAAGATCCAAGATGATTTTTTAAAAATTCTATCTTTACCTAAGGCAGTTTTCATTTAGTAGAAAATATGCTGGACATAGAGTCAGAAAGAGCAGGGAATATTTGCTAGGTACGTAGCCAACAGCAAGTCACAAAACTTTTCTGAACTTGGTTCCTCATTTATAAATTAGGGATAATAATTTTTTTTTTTTGCAAAGATCCACTGAGATCATACATGTAAAGTTTACGTACAATGTAAACTATACTACTACGTACAGGGTAGCATCATGCTTGAGAAGAAAGACCACTGACATCATTGTACCATAAAAAATGGTGAAAGGGATGGCTTCTGAAAAAAAAAAGGAAAGATTTGTATGAACTGAAGCAGAGCGAATCAGGAGAATGATTTATGTGGTAAGAACATCGTCATGAAAACAAATAACTTTAAAAATTTAAGAACTGGCTTAAGAAGTGACCAACCAGATTGCCTTCTCAAAGGATGGGGGAGGGGTGGAAGGAAGGGAGAGGGTTTAGAACTTAATATTTAAAAAAAAATTAATGTTACATTTTTTAATGTAAATTGGAAATATTTAATGAAATAAAAAAATTTTAAAAGAGAAGAAATGGCTAGCCATAATTCCAGAAGACCAATGATAAAGTATGCTATCTCCTCTTCCTAACAGAAAGGTGATGGATTCAGGATGCAGAAGGATAAATATACATATATACATATGCATACAAATACACATAAATATATTTATAAACATGTGTATAGTATGTACACATATGTGGGCACATATACATATATATACATATATATATGTGTATATATATATATATATGTATATATATATATATATATAAAACCAATGTGGGAATTTGTTTTGCTTGACTATATATATACTTGTTACAAGGTATTTTTTCCCCCGATGGGGAGGGAGAAGGAAAGAAAATAAAGTTTTGCTCAATTTTTAAAAAGTAATTAAAAATGAAATAGCACTGACTCTAGAGAAAAGAATCTGGGTTCAAATACTACCTCAGACAGTAATTATCTGGGTGATCTTGGACAAGTCACCTAACGCCTCCCACCTCAGTTTCCTCATTTGTAAATGGAAGAGGTTGGACTAGATAACAACTGGTGTCTCAATTCTAGATCTATGATTCTATGATCCTATGAGGAAAAACATTATATCTGGAGCCAAAGGACCTGGGTTCAAATACAAATTCTGCCATTAGCTACTACAGTCACGACTTCTATGGCCTCAGTTTCCTCACCTGTAAAATAAAGGGGAGTTGAACTAGATGACCTCTAAAGTCCCTTCCAGTTCTAAAATCATTGAAATTGTTATTATATACTACATCAACCCTAGTTTGGATTCCAATTACTAATTTTCAAGCCCTGCCCTCCACTTGTAAGAGTAAAGGAGGTATAACCCAATATTTAATGAGCAAGAGGAGCCAGCTGGGTTTCCCAACCCAACCCCATGGATCTATGTGCTAACAGCTAAAGAAATGTGGTTTAACAGATTCGGTCAGATCACACCGTAATAGCATAGGATCATGGGATTTAGAACAGGTTGGAAGCTTAAGAATAACTTAATCTAATCCTTTACTTCTAGTCTGATAATGAAATAGTCTGCAAGCTAACTTGGTTGACATTCACTAGGTGATATCCCAGTGATCATCCCACTGGTTGTCCAGAAATTGGATGGGGAAGACAATGGAAAGGGAGATGGGCTATACAGAATTAGTCATTGACTCTTTCTATGCAATCAGCTTTGCCATCCTCTTTCTTAAGGTCTTGATGAGGACCCCAAATACATTTCCTGTCTAGTCTCCCAAAAGGGAGCAATTCAGCTATTCTCAGCAATTCAGCTATTCTTAGGGCTTCTAAAAAACCTTGAAAGTCCAAGAATACCACACTGGGAAAGCTGCTACTTAGCAAAACGAGTCATGGAAAGAGAAGAGCTTGAAGAGAATGAAATGTTTGCAGTTCATACCTAGAAGACTCTCATCTTCCATTTTCTCTGAACCCGGAAAGTAGAGGAGACATCAATCTATCAGCACAGATGTCCCATTTCCATAGCTGATAGTGCAAAGTAGCTTTCTGTTTTCTTTGTAGAGAGCTAAAAGTTTTAGAAACTCCTATCTTACAGAGCTATATGGGCACACATCAGCAAAATCTCCCTCTACCCTTCTCGCAATTCAGACTTTAAAATCTGGTGATTATTTTAAAAGGCTATAAAAGTTCAAAGTATAGTCAAAGAAAATTATGTTTAAATGCAAACAAACATCTTTTCCCAACCCTTCTCTTTCACTTCTTACTGATAATAATCTGCTCCTGATCTATATCTACACAGCCACTTTTCTTGGCTCTGTCCTAGATGATTTGCATTAAGCTTTAGGATCAAGTGGAGAAAAATCCTATCAACTCCTTCCCTTCCGAATTTTGCTTCTGTCAGTAGCTCTCACAACAGCTAGGAGGCCAGGCACACAGCCTTCTGCCCACTCTTGAACTGTCACTAATGTTATTCCATCAATCAGATGACAGCAGGTTTTAAAAGGTGATTTTTCATACACACGAGTCCTTTATGCTAAGCATGACACCTCTGAAGCCTGGAAAATTACAGCAAGGTCCAAGTTTTTTGACATTTTTCCTGTATAGTGCTGTGCCCATGACTACTCCTAAAGTGAAGAAAAAAGAATTGGGGGTTGGGTTAAAATGTCTAACTTCCAGGCAGTTCTCTGGGGACTCACAGATTAAGCAACCTCCTTGTACAATTCTGAATAAGCTAAGTGTCTCCAGGTGCCAGTATTTAATTGTGCATAGTTTTTTTTTTTTTAATCAAGGCAATCCTCCTCACAGGAAAACTATTTTTATGTTCAGCTTCCAATCTGAGCAGCAAGCAAGATCGTCTTCTTTTTTTTTTCTCCTTTTTAATTTTTTACCCTTTGCCTCCCTAGGAAGCTCAGCTCATACCTGTTTAAGGAGCTTAGGTGGTATTCCTGATGAGACATCCTACTTCTCAACTTCGGACACCCAAACTTGGCCTGTATCTCTCCAGTGAGTACAGGCTAGGCTGTCAGCGTTATTCCCTAATTAAACTCGAGGAGGGAGACGTCGAGGCACTGAGGCTGTGCTGCTGGGCGAATCAACTGAACAGTCACCCAGACAAGCCACGGCTCTGAAAAATAAAAACCCGTCTCCCAAGATTAACGAGGAGAGAGGGTTGTTCAGTACACAATGCGGCTGTGTTTGATCCACTGGCTTGTCACTTGAAATAGCAAACAATTTATTGCTATTAGGCGGCGTTGTCAGGCGCTAATTTCCTGGTACCGCTCAATCATGGGGCTCTAAACATTTTGGGAGAAGAAGGGGGAGGGAGAGGGGATTGTAGGGAGTATCTAAATGTAACCATTTGAGAACTTGGCGGGTGTTCCTTTAACGAGACATTAATGAGAAAAAAAAAAGAAACAAGCCCATTCTGAGCTATTGTTGAGAAGCTGGGGACCAGTGGACACAAAGAACCAGGGGGAAAAAAAAACCACAAAAACCACGGTCTTTAAAGAGTACGGGATGAGTTCACCTTATCACCCCCGGAGCTGGCTGGGAGACAGAGAGTCCTGCTAAGTGAAGGCAAATCATCTGCCATCCCAGCTGCGGCTGGACACCGAGCTATCTCGTATGTTTCACTTCCTTTCCATCAAAACTGCCGGGAATTGACCATTTTCATGCAACAATGCAAAACCCCTCATTACCATCTCCTAAATATGCATGAATAAAATGCTGAATAATGGCCGACCCCATGTCACCCTCACACTGGCCTCTTACTGTCCAATAAGCCAACATATTCATCTCTCAGAGATGGAGGGAGAGAGGGCAAAGGGGAAGGGGGCAAGATGGGGAAAAATAGAAGTGGTGGGAGGGACGATGATAAAGAGATAAGAGATAAAGGTAGAGAGACGAAGAGACACAGAGAAACCGAGACACAAAGAGAGAGCAACAGAGATAATGAGTGGAAGAATAAGAGAATGAAAATGTTGGGAACAAGGAAAGAGGGAGGGAGAGAGAGAGAGAGAGAGAGAGAGAGAGAGAGAGAGAGAGAGAGAGAGAGAGAGAGAGAGAGAGAGAGAGGGAGGGAGAGAGAGAGAAAGAAGTCAGGTGGAAAATAAAGTGATTCTGAAATGCTAACGAAAAAAATATCAGTCATGTTGAGTGACATTTTTTAAATCCGGGCATCTTCTCTGGGACGCGATATTATCTGACTGTCACGGAATGTGACAGGACGGGGCCGCCTGGCTGGTGTGAGGGGGCAGGACTGTGTGCGGGATTCTGCAAGAGTCTGAGGGCGGGCGGGTAAGAAAGAAATGAGTGCTCTCCGACTCCAAAGTCCCTGTGGGTTATCCTGCGGGCCTCGGCAGGATCCTTAAACTTGGAGGGAGAGAGACAAAGTTGTGTTGGTTAGGGGACACTGAACTGTATTTCCAAACAACCCATCCAAAACTCCATGTTATCCTCACAAATTAGGTTTGTTTCTCTCCTAATTAGTTACAATAATTCTTTCGGTGGACTCTCCACTGAGGACACACGCTCCAGTCACTCTGTAACCCGGAGGTTTCCCGTCACCTCTCTCGGTCACTCTGTTGGAAATTCAAAAACCTGGTAAGAAAACCACTCAGGGTTGAGAATCCGGCATATTTTCGAGTCCTGGCTGGGTGGAGGCTCAAAATGTCCCCATTCTGCCCGAGGAGAGGAGAGGAGAGGAGAGGAGAGGAGAGAGGAGGAAAAAATATTCTCAGCTCAATTTAAGTCTCATGGAAAGAGCTTACAACTGTAATTAAATCATTAAATTCTTGTCTACGCTTCACAGAGCGGAGAGAAATTAACTTCCCACCAACCTCATTTTCTATTTGAACATGAAATAATGATTTTCTGCCCGTCTAATTACAAAGCCAACATCTGATCAAGCCGGCATCCAGAGGGGATTATCGCATGCACAAGTATTAGACCTCATTACCAGCTTGAGTGCAAAATTATTACATCTTGTAATTGGATGGCGAGATTTATATACAGATCGGCCCGGTTTCTGTAAGATTGTAATTACAAGCTTCGTTGGTTAGCTACTTATCAGAACTTTGCAGGAAAACAAAACAAATGACTGAGCAGAATGAGCATTTCATTAACCTGTAACCCGACCACGGGGGAAGCAATGTAGCGCTCCTGTCGGCTTTCGGGAGCACCGGGAGCTCCAGCCAGGCCGAGCGGGGCCCGCTGGACAGCTGGGAGAGTAGGCGGCCACAGTAGGCCCGCCTGCTACATCCCGCTGCTGATCCCAAGTCACAGCCTGCTTAGGGGTTTTGCTCTCCGGAGACATGCAGGCACAGTAAGGAGGGCTCGTCAAAGTAGGGAGTAGAAATCAGCTTGAGGGACAGGCACTTTGGGTTCCTGAAAAGGCAGAGTGTCTGAGAGTGGGAGGAGTGGGGGTGGCGGGACCGAGGGACCTTGAGACCTGGAAACTCCCAGGGCCGATAAGTCCGAGGCCAGCTTAGTCCCTGGGCCTAAAAGCCGACAGTCAGCCTAAGAGGAAAGGGAGAGGTGACTGAGCAAACCCCACTGGTGAAGGGTGGTATGCCTGTATGGTCTGGTTTTTTTTTTCTTTTTGTCTGCTAATATACATTTACACACTCTCACTTTCACATAAGTATGTGTATACCTAATGTGCGTGTCTGCATTCTTAAATATGACATTCTTTCATCTTCTAACACCCAGCTCCCATATGTGTTCTTTTCTTTCTGGATCTGCCCAGAGATTACTCTTGGAGACAATTTGTGCGCAAAATTAATCTAGCCATAAACTCGAACTTCTGAGTGCACACTACGGGCGCTGGATCGGCCATAGGTATCCACCAATAGGTATACACTCTATCTGCACCTCGGGGATGCTCTTCTGCTCCACCGCAAACTGAACATCTAGTCTATCCGGGAGCTAGGCATATAGTGACTCTACTACTTCCAGAATTGTGCCAGTAGCTGTCCTAGAGAAGAGAAAGGAAAGGGGGGAGTCTTGTCAGGTCTCAGGAAGGAGTTGCTTTCTGGATTTCTTCATAGCTCCCCATTTCACTTTCCAAGAAGCCTACTCCCACTGAGGCGTGGATTGGAGTCTGATCAGTCAAGGCTGGGGGTGAGGGAGAGGGAAGGTGGTGAGGAGGAATGGAGGTGAGAGAACGATAGTTCTTAGTTCTCACAGCTCCGGGCAGGCTTCGAGTAGAGGGTTGGGAACGAATGCATTGGGGGGAGGAGTGGATGCTTCAGGATCTAGTCTTTCTACACTCCCTCCCCCCACCCCGTCCCCCACCTTCCCCTCTCTCATTTGCTGCGCGGACAGATCAATGAAGGATCGATGCAGGAGAATCTATCAGAGTTGTATTCTTTTTTTTCCCTTCCTCACAATATGGAATTGAATGCCAAGGTGCGTGATTCAGGCTCCTAGTGCACGATTCAAGCTCTTAGTCCCCCAAATCTCACCTTGAGGTGACCAAGGGACTGAGGCCCTTGTTTTTGTTTAAATACAGTAATTTAACACAATTAAAGCTCCTGCTTTGATGAGGCAGAGTTAATGGGGGAAAGGATTTGGCCCAAATCACTGTATTTGGTCTCCAGAGGGTAATATTGGGGACAGGTCTCACAGGGCTGGGTCTTCTTCGTCCAGTGCTTCTTCCCTTTCCAGGCCGTGCTTCCTGTCCCGCTGCTGGAAGTTTAGCCGGAAACGAAATCGGGCGCCGGGGTGCGGTAGCAAAGTGTGCTCGATCATCAAGGAGACAAGTCTACATTCGAGGTGGCTCTGGGGCCGGAAATAGCCTGACCCGAGGGCCAAAGTCAGAGGCTCCAGACCCTAAGACCTCCTCATGCCCCCTCCTCTAACTAACCGTCTTCTTTCAGCCTGGTCACTGTTTTTGTTCTGATGATTCCCCAGGATTTCTGTTTTCTTAATAATCAGCCACCATTGAAAATGTACAGGGACCGGGACAGCCATGGGTTGAGAGACAGAGAGAGACGGTCAGAGGGACAGACAGTAAGTGCCACACTCTCTGTGTGTTGGGTCCCACCCTCTGCTCTGTGCGAAATTCCTTATCATGGAGCTGAGGTCTTTGTCACTAGGGGCTGGGGCTACGGGCAACCGGGAACCAGGATCCGTCAGACAGATGGACACCACTAAGGAACCGGAGCTGTGGTGGAATTAGAAATCGATAACCCAATCAGGAAAGTGGAGGCCAAGTTTCCGCCTCCTCATTTACCGAAGGGGATAGAGAGTGAAGGTGCAGGAATAAAGATTAGATGCTCTCTCTCGTTGCCCGGAATTAAAAAGTATCAAGTCCCAGAATTGCTAGCGGCGCTATAGAGAGGAGTTTAATGAGATTAGCGACGTTCCTTCGGATTTCCCTAGCCCGATTCGGGGAATTTTAATCCCGGGGTTTGGTTGTGCTCTAATCTGCAGGAATCAAGAACTGGGGGGAGGGGGCACAGAGATTTCAGATTTCATTTCTGAAGAAATACGACAATTCCAAGAAGTACAATCAAAATCTCGGCCTCTTTGAACACGGGGTAGTCCGAGATGGGTTAGTGAGGGTCATAGGGAAACAGGAGAGAGAAAAATGCTGAGGGAAAGAACCGCGGGAGCGCTGGGATCGAAAGGGAGAGAACAGACCAAAAGGAAAATACTAACTTTAGAACTTCACAGATGTTATTCCAAAACTCTTTGTCGGCCCACAAAGGGGTCCTGCCTTCACATCCCACACCTTTGCCCCAGCCTCTGGGGCCAGGTATTCAGAAGTGCTTCCCAGGACACCACAGCCCGAAGGCCTCTCTCCTCCCAAGCACCAAGAGTCCCCAACCCCTAGGAGCCTGGGGCCCGCGGTCCTGGACGGGTGGGGGTGGGAATGGGGGGCGAGAACCAGCGTTAATTTTCTAATTAGAGATTCGCACTCGGTTACAAAGGCGTTAATGAGGGTAATTTAGGGGCAGCTCTCCAGCGGGTTTGCCCCGCCCCGGCGGGGGAGGTGGAGGCGGGATGGTGCTCCCGCCCCAAATCAGCAGTTTAATTTGGCTCAGCCTCTCCTTTTGAAGTGACTAGGCGAAATGCGGCTCTTTGAAGCCCAGATTAGGAAGAAATTACTACCCTCCCTCTTATCCCCTTTCGAATTCATTCCTGGCCCGAAATACTGCACTGGGGTGGGGGTGGAGGTGAAGGTACTGAGAGGAGGCCCTGGCTGGAAAAGGGACAGGGAGAAATAACCCTCCATGACACCAGTCTCATCCTCACAGCGCCCAAAACAACCACTCTACTAAAAATCCACCAAACTAGGATATTTCCCCATTTATACAGCAACCCTTGCTCCAACCCCCTGGGTAGGTGAGAATGCTGGAGAGAAGGGGAGTTCATTGCACACTTATTTATTAAACTCCCTATATGCTTCCCAGCATAAACCTTTCCTTGCCCTCGTCCCCACCCCCTCCCAATCGAATCTCTCCGCTCTTCAGAGAAGGGGCGGGAGAAGGACTCTTGCCCCCCGCGGTACATCCGCACGGGGCAGGGCTCACCCTACTGTAACGCGCACCCGGGATTGGCGATCTCCGAAAGGAGACAGGAGAGAAAGTCGAATAAGCGAGCGAGACGTCAGGCCAGAGATTTGGGGAAGGGAGAGGGAGGGGAAAGAGTGAGGGACACACACACACTGCATACACACAACACCCTTAGTGACCACAAACCCCGAGCAGAGGTGGGGAGTATCAGCCAAAGAGCAGTAGCAAAGTGGGAGGGAGGGAGGGAGAGAGAGAGAGAGAGAGAGAGAGAGAGAGAGAGAGAGAGAGAGAGAGAGAAGAGAGAGAGAGAGATTGTGGGGGAGAACACACACAGAAAGAAGAAAAAGAGGGTGCAGAGGAAGTAAGAAAGAAGAGGGGGAAGAAGAAGAGAGGAGAGAGCAGCCTGGGAAAAGAGAAATCGGAGATATTGAGAGAGGATAGGAGACAGTAGAGTACTGAGGGGGAAAAGGAAAGCTGGAGAGGAGGGGCTTGAGGCAAAGTAGAAATGTCAATCAGCTCCGGGAGCCCCGGTAATCTCCGCCAATCTGTTAGGACCTGACCTGGCTCCGAGCCGCTGCTGCCGCCGCCGCCGCCGCCGCCGCCGCGGAGCAGATCAATAGGGGAGCGCGAAGCGGAGCGCAGCGCAGGGCAGCGCAGTGCGGGAGTCAGTTCCCGCGCCCGAAGCCCCCAGCCCCCGATGCCTGCGGGAGCCCGCGGGCGGCGCTGAGCAGGGCGGCCCCGGGGCCGGCCCCCCGCTCCGTCCGCCCTCCCCCCCCCCCGGGCCCCGGCTGCACCATGTCCTTCCCTCAGCTCGGATACCAGTACATCCGCCCTCTCTACCCGCCAGAGCGTCCTGGGGCTGGAGGCGGCGGTGGCGGCGGCGCTGGTAGCGGTGGAGGCACTGGCGGGGCGGGCGGAGGAGCCAGTGGAGGGGCCCGGAGCGGCCCGGGCGGCGGGGCCACAGAGCTGGCAGCCTCCGGGACTCTGTCCAATGTGCTCTCCTCTATGTACGGAGTCGGAGCGCCCTACGCAGCCGCCGCTGCAGCCGCAGCTGCAGCCCAGGGCTACGGCGCTTTTCTGCCCTACACAGCTGAACTGCCCATCTTCCCGCAGCTGGTAAGCACAGCCGGGGGAGCCGACGGGACCCAGAAGTTGGGGTCGGGAATGGCGGGGGAGGGGGATAGACTTGGCAGATTGCTGGGTACTATGGGTGCGGGGGCTGAGGATCCAGTACTACACGGGTATACCAGGGCACATGGGAATGGGAAAGGGTATACAGACTAGGAGCGCAGAAGGTATCTCACCCCTGCACCCTCCGCGCCTGTCCCCTCCCTCGTGTTTGCACAGGGTGCGCAATATGAGTTAAAGGAGAGCCCAGGAGTGCAGCATCCTGCCGCAGCAGCCGCCTTCCCGCACCCCCACGCAGCCTTCTACCCCTACGGCCAGTACCAGTTCGGCGATCCGTCCCGTCCCAAAAACGCGACTCGAGAGAGCACTAGTACGCTGAAGGCCTGGCTCAATGAGCACCGCAAGAACCCGTACCCCACCAAAGGCGAGAAGATCATGTTGGCAATCATTACCAAGATGACTCTCACCCAGGTCTCCACCTGGTTCGCCAATGCTCGGAGGCGCCTCAAGAAGGAGAACAAGATGACCTGGGCACCCCGAAGTCGCACGGACGAGGAGGGCAATGCATATGGCAGTGAAAGAGAGGAAGACGAGGAAGAGGATGAAGAAGATAGCAAACGAGACCTGGAACTGGAAGAGGAAGACTTAGGTGGGGAGGAGGAGGACGCAGGGGGCGAGGGCCTGGGCGAGGAGGAGGAGGACGAGGAGATAGACCTGGAGAATTTAGATGGAGCAGTCTCGGGATCCGAGTTGTCGCTGGTCACCGCAGCCCGGCGAGATGCGGACCTCAGCCTGGGGACCATTTCGGACGCTAAGAATAGCGACTCGGAGGACGGCTCTGAGGGCTTCGAGGAGAGACCACCTCCGGTCCTACCCTTAGCCCCAGCTCCACCGCCTGCGGGTCCAGTGCCCCCGTCCACTCCCTCTCCTCCAACTGGCTTGGATCCTTGCGTTCCGGCCCCAATTCCGCCTTCCACACTGCAGAAACCCAAAATCTGGTCTTTGGCTGAGACTGCCACTAGTCCGGACAACCCACGCCGCTCTCCGTCTGGCGCCGGGGGCTCTCCCCCGGGAGCAGCAACCGCACCACCACCAGCCCTACAGTTAGCCCCCGCTGCCGCAGCAGCCGCCGCAGCCGCGGCTCACAGACTAGTCACCGGGCCTCTGGGCAAGTTTCCCCCGTGGACCAACAGGCCATTCCCAGGCCCACCTCCCGCCCCCCGCCCGCACCCTCTCTCCCTGCTCGGTTCGGGTCCCCCGCATCTGTTGGGGCTACCAGGCCCTCCAGGTCCCTCTGCTGCCGCCGCCTTCGCCCGGCCTGCGGAGCCCGAAGGCGGAACAGGTGATTATTGAGCGCCGGAGAAAAGTGGCAGGGGGCAGGCTAAGGGAGGAAACCGTGGGGTTTTGTAAGGATACCACCCTGGGGTGGGAGTCGAACCCTTGAGCAGATCCCTGGGCTAGGAGGGGGAGTCAGACCCAGGCCCCGATTCCTTAGCTCGGGCTCCTCACGTCCATAGCACACAGCTCTAAAAGGCCGTTTTTTCCTTCCCTCCTAGATCGCCCTAGTGCCTTGGAAGTAGAGAAAAAGTTACTAAAGACAGCTTTCCAGCCCGTGCCCAGGCGGTAAGAGACCCTACTGGGAGAAGGAGGGTGGGTGGGTAGTAGGAGTACTGTGACATATACACCCAGGGGAAAGAGAAAAGGGACCATAGGAAGCTTTTTTGGAGGAGGGGCATGCTGTTTCGAGCCAATTCCATCGGGAAACGTGCATTTGGCTTCCAAAGAACCAGATCTAACCTTTTTCCTCTCCCTTAGCCCTGGGTCTTTCTTAAACCCACCTAAAGTCACTAAATTTTTGAGACGTTGTTTAAGCAGCCTGGGGAATCAAAAGCTCTGCGGGTACCGGGCCGAGACTGTTTTCTTGCTCAGTTTGGGAAAGCGGGTCCCCGAACTGATCAACGCCTCCCTTTCCTTCCGGTTCCCCGAATGGAGGGCCACGAGGAAGGATGGAAGGCCACTGGGCCTCGGGCTTGGTCACTGGGCCCCGGGTTTGGCCTCAGCCCATGATCTAAGGAACATTTTTTTTCCCGTCATGGTTTCGGGTCGATGTATGTGTGACATATACATATACAAATAAACTGCGATATAGAGCATTTTAAATTTGAATCCTTCCCCTCCCTTGAGAGGGGCCCCGGGCTTCCCATCCCAGGCCCACTTAATCATGCCTCCTTGTGCTGTCTCTCTCTTTCTTCCAGGCCCCAGAACCATCTGGACGCGGCCCTGGTTTTATCGGCGCTCTCATCATCTTAGTTTCCCCTCCCGTTTTTTAAATTTTGTTGTAATGATTGTAAAAAAAAATATTGCTCTGTATAGTTATGACTTGTAAGCATGTCCGTGTATGAAAAACTAAACACAAAACAAAAAGGAGGAAAAAAAAACATCCCACCCCTCACCTCTTTGCCACCCCCCCAACCCACACCTCTTCTATGCTCTCCTCGAGATTAGCTGAGTTTGTAAGGTTATTGGGGGAGGGGGGGACGGGGAGTCCAGTGAGAATTAGGTGTGTCGATTTTTTTTTTGTATATACAGTAAAAAAAAATGTACATATGTGTGAACCAAATTGTACAACAAAGTTATCTATTTTTGGCTAAATAAATGAGCTGGTGCCACTTTGACTATACCCGTGCCTGTCCGGCCCTAGGACGAATTTTTTTTTTCTGGGTGTTTTCGAGTCCTGGAACCGTGTGAGAGGAGAGAGATGAGATTCAAACCAAGAAACTCAAGAGATTAGGGAAGAGGAAGAGATGGGTCAAAGGATGAGCAAAGAACAACTGAAAAAAGAAAAGGAAGGAGAGATGCAGGGAAACAGAAACGCGAGAAAACTATGGAGCTAGAGGCAGGGGACCCTAGAGCAAGGAACCTAGAAGATCTAGAAAACTTGGCCGAGAGGTTCGTTCAGGATGTAGTTATGTCTCTAAGGCATCCGTCTGGGTAGGGTCTCAAGGTGACAAAGATGGAGGGAGGAGAAATGAAAGGAAAGCTCTGTGTGTGTGTGTGTGTGTGTGTGTGTGTAGTGTGTACGAAAGGAAAGGAAAGAAGGGTAGGGGTATTCCTTTTCAATGGTCCATGTTGGACCATTCCTCTGAAGCTAAGATTCCCGGTGCTAAATCCCAGAAACCACTGAAAGTGGAGACTTCAGAGGAACTTGAGGGGTGACTGAGCCGGGAAACAGCGTCTAGAGCTGGGATGGGGTGGGGGAACTGGGGGAGGAAGCTGGGGAATTTTGGGGCAGGAGCTCCCCCTACAGGAGAAAAATACCCTCTTGCCGTGTCTTCTTGCCCTTCTCCTGCCGGCCTGAGTGCCTCGCCCGTTCTTAATCTGACTTCCTCCTCTTCGCCTTCCCCTTCTTTGACTTGAGGGCAGAAATCGAGATGGTCCAACTACCCCTGCCTGTGGGGGCGGACATCAGGCGGGGAGAACTATGGTCTTTTGGCACCTCTATTTTCGGTGCAGAAAACTTTGAGCAGCCAGAAATTGGGTTTACTCTGACCTGAGGAATTCACCCCCATATCGGGGTGTGTGCGAATTATCCAGGTCGCTGGGGCTGTTTTGGAAGTTGTTTCCAAACCCGAGAGGTCGAACGGCCTCATTTCCATGACTCATTTTCACCCTCTGGAGCAGAGGGCACTGGACTGGAGACGCGCCGGGCAAAGCTTTGACCCAGCGAGCGAGGAACGCGGGTGTGCGTAGGGGATTGCGGGTAGGGGAGAGAAGTGCAACAGGGACGGAAAAAGCGGGTCGCTGTGGCCATACCTAACAAGGCGCGGCAGAAGGGGGAACCCCTCGTGGGGAGGAGAAGAGAACTTAGGGCGAAGGGCAGGGAAATCACTTGGGAGAGTGCAGGGAGCGAGTCTGTCTCTTTCGTCCCAGGCTCTGCGCCATCCGATCGTTTTCTTCTGCTAGTGTTGAATGAGGCAAACCCCTCATCTGTTGGCAGACAGATGCTTGGGACCCGAGGAGGGAAGTGGGGACTGCGGGGTGGGTAGCGAACTGTTCTCATTTGGGAAAGGAACGAGCTTGGGCTTTTTCTTCTTCTTTTCTTTTTCAGAGAGCCATCTCACCGTGCCAGACGGAAAATAAATCGGGCCTAGACGCCTGTTTCTGTCTGGAGCCCTCTCGCTGTCTCTTTCCTTTTGTCTACTTTATGTGTTTTGGGGGTTTCTCTAAATTGCTGCGTGTTATCTTTATAGACCCAGAGTTATGCGTCCCCCTGACATGCTTCTACTAGGGCTACACCCTGGAAGATCACGGGTCCAATCCTGGCCTTGCTGTTCCCTTCTAATTTTCCGAGGGGTGTCAGTTTTAGGTGATAAACTAGGGCTTGGAGTGTGATGGACGGGAGAGGGTATATTCCACACACCATCTACCCAATCTTGAGTCCTAGGCTAGAGGGAAGGAACCAGGGCGAGAAAAGGAACCAGGGTGAGAAAAGGAACCAGGGTGAGGAAAGGAGAGAGACCTCAGAGCTGTAAAGGGAGCTTTTGCTAAGGGGTCGTTTCCGCAGCCTGCCCTTTTCCAGTCTGGGGAGGTGGGAGGGACCACTCATACCTAAAAGGAAGCTAAAGTGGGAAAGTGGTCTCTCAGGGGGTAGGAGTAAATGACAGAGAAAGAAATAAAATTGTTACAGAAGAGGGAAAGGCGCTGGTGTCCAGGTTGGTTCCAGAGGCTCCCAAGATGATAGTTCTAATTTCAATTTAAATTCCTGGACCTTCTTTCAGACCACATTCCTCAGATTTAGGTCCATAGAAATACAGGCCCACTCCTCTATATCAGACGTGTAAAAACCAGGTTTCCAATTTCCGAGGATAGAGAGGTGAGAAGCTGAGATGAGAATAGGATCCCAAACCGGGAAAGGAAATTTCCAGGACCCAGCTGCCAAAGAGCTAGGTTTGAGATCTAAGTCTAAAATTGTCGGAGAAAAAAGGTTTGTTTGTTTGTTTGTTTGTTTTTAACCACCTGGGACATTTAAAGAAGTTTCGGATCCAATCTTCTTTCCAGCTTATATTATCCTGGAGCTTATTATTCAATGAAAAATACAGACCTCTGACAAGATAGATTCCTTCCCCATTTGGTAGGGAGTTGGGGTGTTTTAGGTTAGTTAAATAGATGTAAACATTAGAATGGTTGGTATGTTTCCAGACTAGGAGTTTTGTAAACTAGGAAGAATAGATGAGATAGTTTCTTTTCTTCTTTTTTTTTAAAACACAATTTAGTTGTAGATTTATTTTATTATACCTATTTCATTGGTTTTTTTTTTTCAGTTCATTTGCCTTTCTCACTTTGGCTCTCCTTTTTTTCCTAACTGATTTTTTAACCTGCTCTGGTCTTAGGGGCTTCAGCAGCTCAAGTTATTCCTGGGTGTTGATCCCTAAAATTTGAAAGGAAAACAACAAAAGAGAGGTATCATTCTTAGTCCTGATTAAGCTTAAATTAGAAATAAAATATGTCAATCACTCTGTCTAGAAGGGGTCCCTGCTGTCTGGGCTGGTTATGCAAAGCACACTAAGGTATATAGGGATAATCAATTAGGTCAGGGGAAGGAGTATGTGTCACTTGCCTCCCTCATTATCTCCATGGAGTAGACGGAGTAGGGGATGCATGTCACTAGGGCTAGGGAGCCAGAGGAGAATAAAATTATCTCCCTAAGTGATTGGCCACCTCTGGGACAAGAACATTAACATGTTAAAATTGAATTTGTTTTAGAGGAAAACTGGGAAGGAAGCAGGATCTAATCCCCTCCCCATGCCAGAGAGAAAACCCAAAGGGGTCAGGCAGTTCTTAGTCCAGAGAAGGCTCCAGGGAGAAGTGGAAAGGTTACAATCATTATGGCCCCTTACCCCCATGGCCCAATAAAAGGGGAGGAAAGGAGAGAGAATAGTCATTAAGCAGGCATCTCACCAGGGGAATAACAGGACAGAGTGTCCCCCCTTCTTGAGAGTTAGTTCTCCATCATGATCCAGTCAGCTTTCATCATAACAGCTACCCTGGGAAGATCATAAGAAACCATTCATCTTAGACTGGTTAGTATTCTGGAAAAATCAGAGGGACCCGTTGAGTAAGTACTATTCCCATGCCCTAACCTTCTAGAACTGGGATTTTAAGTGTTTGGAGATTCTATCAGGAATTCAATTTGGAACTGCATCCATCTGGAAATTCACTCCCTAGCCCAGAAAGATATCTCTAGTTACACAATACCAAACATCCCAATGAAAACTGGAAAACAAAGCAGATTTACATAGTGACATGACTTATTATTTACTTTATAATACTTTATCATGCCTTGAGGTTTGCAGGGTGCTTTCCTCACATGAACCCTGTGAGGTAAGTAATGCTTCTTCTTTCATTATCTCCATCTTACAGATGAGGAAAACAGAAGCACAGAGTGGTTTCGACTGACCCAAGATCATACAACTAGTAAATGCTAGGATTCAAAAACAGGCAGTACTAAATGAATCTGGCATCCTTTCTGCTCTGCCATACTGCCTAGTAAAAACACATATGTTTAAAAATCTGTATACTTGGAAATGTGTAGAAATGGCTCATATCCAAACTCCAACATGACTTTACACAAGTAACTCCAGGTTGCTGTTTTCTCCCTTGTAAAATAAGAGGCTTGGATTAGATGATGCGTAAGGTCCCTTCCAACTCTGACTTTCTGCTCTTTTGATTAGAACAGAAATGAAACCAAATTATACCCTGGATGCTTCAGTTAACCTGAGTACTTTGGGAAAACAAGAAATCAAACAGCGAACAAAACAGGACATTTTTCTAGTACAGAAGCAGTCTCAGTGGGGCTTGGAGACTAAATAAATGCAGCCTAGTTGGATTATTCCCTCTCTTGGTACAAGAGTACCCCCCAAACCCTTTACTTCCAGATGGGAAATGGAGCCGTCAACAACTGGCCAGGGGAAACTATCAAAGGAGTTACAGAAGATTTTCAAACGTAGGACTGCAAGTGAGAAAGGAGAGAGAAGAACCTCATAAAATGTAGCATGCTACATACACAGCCCCTTAGCGGTTGTCATTTTAGTGGACAGAATGCTCTGGCTGGAGCTGCATCAGCCTAGTCTGATTTAAAAAAAAAAAAAGTCATCGCTATTGTATGGCAGGCCTAGCTTTGATGCTGCCGCTTTACTCTGTGAGAAAGGCTCTGGCCTTTATAAGACTATTCCAATTGTCCCAACTGAGGAACTGAACAAAAGCTACTCTTATTGGGGAGGGGTGAGGAGGGGAGGCAGTAAAGTGGGAAGGAGGGGGAGTGAGTGGGAAGGAGGGAACAGAGAGGAACAGAGGAGGAAGGATAAGAAGGAAGGGAGAGCCAAGTGAAGGCAATCTGGGACAGGTGCTGATCCAAGCTCTAGTATTCTATCCCAGAAAAAAAAAAACAAACAAACAACTCCAAGTTGGCACAGGAGCCTTATTGAAACGGTATGGTGTGGTGGTGCTTTATGCTTTTAAGTCTCTTGGCCCTGTAGATCGAGTGAGATGGAACAGGATGATGTTCTTGCTAGGAAAGAAAGGCAAATTTAAATTCACCTTGCCGTGAGTTTGATAGCAAGAACAGAAACTGTTCAGGCCCTTCTGTAGTCAGTCTGGAAGCAGGGCCAGACTCAGTGTGAATGCCATAATAATGAGAAGTCCAAGATGGTGGTACCTGGATGAGAAGAACAAAGCCAGGAGTTTGTAGCGGCCTATTTCCCCTGGTTTGTTTGTAATGTTGAAAACAGGCTCCCAAGATTTTCTGAAAGAAGAATTCTTGGGTGGTTTGGTTCCCTACCCACAGGAACTTTTCTGGATTTGTTTATTTGTTTGTTTATTTATTCAACTGGGTGGGGGAGAAGAGAGGAGGGTGGAGTCACACTTGTCCGGGTGGAGGAGGAAGACAAAGCCTGGGTAAGGTCTTATTCTCTAGCCCCAGCCAGTCAGAATGGGAAGCCGGATGATTTCATGGCTTTTGTCCAGGAGTGGAGGGGACTGAATTCTCTCACTGCATTAGGCCACTAACAAGTGGGACTGGAGCCCTCTAGGGCCTTTGTAGTGCACTCATCTGAGAGATTGCGCTTTTCTCGGCCCTTCAGATTTATTTTGCCAAAGTTACAGGGCAATTATGGAAATGCGCCCTTTGAAGCCAGACTGATTTCTCTTTATTTTCTTCTCCCTGACAAAGCAAAGCTTCCCTTGCCTACTGTGTTTTTCCCCTACCCCCACTCCCTTTCCTTTCGTTCCTCTATTTCTCCAGCAATCATTGGGGGAGGGAAAGGAACAGGAGGGGAGGGGGAGGGAGTTTCCAGGGGTGATTTCAGAAATTCTTTTAAATTAAAAAAAAATTGATGATATATGTTTATGTGTATATATCAATATAGGTTTTTAAGTGAGTCTTTGAAGGCCAAGAGAGAGGGAAGAGAGAAAACAAGAGCAAGGGAAAGACACACCCACAAGTGTGTGTGTGCTCCGTGTGTGGGTATATGACGTCTCCCCTGTGCCAGGGCCCTCAGGACCGGCCCGGGCAGGCGAAGCTGCCGATAACTGGCAGGCAGGAGAATGTTTGGCTAACTGATTGGGCCAGCTGTCTCAGGTTCCTACCATGCCTGGGGAGTTGTCAGCCCCACAAATTCAGCAGGGTAAGTGTTTTGCTCTCTTTACCTCACATCTCAGAAGCAAGAGGCCCAGAATAAACAGAGCTGTACTTTCTCAGCTTTGTACATTATTTATCATTGTGCTACAGAATCTAGAGGCTGTGTGTGAACCAAGCCCATGGATTTCTTACCTCTTACCCCACTTGAATTCATACCCTGATGTTGAGGAAATGTGTCTGAAGCCAGATGTTGGAGAATTTAGCTCTGGGGGTGGAAAGTTGACAAACCTGATTGTCTTTCTGCACAGTGGCTCAAGTTTCTAATTCTTTGGATAGTGCCCATGCTGTCTATTTCCATATTTCTCTTTTTCTCCTTCCTTCCTTCAAGGATCTGGGGTGAATTACTCAGAGCCTGAACCTTTGAACAAACAGGACAGGAAGTTTTTTCCTCTCCTAGGGAGTTCAGGGTTCCCTTCTGAGTTGGCTGATTCTTTTAAACATTCTATTCCCTTTCCCTCCTTTCATGGTGGTCAGAAGTTTATCTGCATACCAGAGCAGCTTTCTTTAGATCCAGGTAGATTCCAAGCTGAGTACCTTACAGTGTGCCTAACAGAATAAATGAGATAGAGAAAAGGAATAGAGTTAGCAACTGATCTGTGTAAAAAGAGGGTGGGGGCTGCCTATGCACACTGAGTTTCAGAGAGTCCTATGGTTGAAGGAAGGCCTGTTAGCTGAACCACAGATAGTTTAGTGAGGCGTTAGGGAAGATTATTACAATTGTTACTTTCGTACCCTTGGAGGCCTGAAGTTCCTGTTGGTATAAAGGAGTTGGGACATGCTCTTCTCAATGTCCACATCCAAAGTTATTCATTCTTGCCCAGAAGAGACAAGAAAGGCTAAGTTACAGAGCCACTCTGTTTCCTTTGTTGTTCAATAATAATAGCCATCATGTATATAGTGTTTTAAGTTTCACAAAGTACTTTCTATGTGTTAAATCACGCAATCCTTACAACAACCCTGTAAGGTAGGTTCTATTATTATCCCTATTTTACAGGCAGGTGAATGTAAATGACTTATATGACTTTCACAGGGTTACACAGCTAGTTAGCCAAGTGTCTGAGGGAAGATTCAAACTCAGGTCTTCCTGATTCCAAGTCCAGAATTCCACTTCCTCTATCATCTAGCTGCCACATGCTATACTGCATCCTTTGGGCTTGCAGGCTCAGAGGACAGAAAAGCAGAAAGATGACTGGTAGCACAGTGTAGAAGGAGCCCTGCCTGGGGAATCAGAAGATTTTGGTTCTATGACCAGCTCTGCCACTGATTGACTGTGGCAAGTCACTTGTCTCTGGGCTTTGGTTTTATCATCTGCCAAATGGAGTTTGACTATATTAGGTTTCTTAACGGGAGGTCACAAACTTTTCAAAAAATCATAACTGTGTTTCAATATAATTGGATTCCTTTGCGATCGTCTTTTCATTTCAGGCATTTAAAAATATTATTCTAAAAATGGGTTCATTCATTTCACCAGATTGCCACAGGGGTTCAAGATACAAAGCAGGTTAAGAATTCCTGGATAAAACAATCTCTATTGTCCCTTCATCTCTAACCTTCCAGCAATCTTTGAACTGTGCCCTACGGTGGTCCACTCCCATGAGCTAACAGACAATTCCATATTAAGAGCACAAAGCTGATAAACATTTGCATTTTCCTAGGTTGTTTTTGGCAGCTAGGTGGCTCATAGAATAGAGTACCAGGCCTGGAGTTAAGAAGACCAGAGTTCAAATACATTCTCAGACATTTACTGGCTGTGCGACCATAGGCAAGTCACTTACCCCTGTTTTCTTCAGTAAGATGAGTTGGAGAAGGAATGGCAAACCACTCCAGTATCTTTGCCAAGAAAACCCCAAATGGGGTCAAGAAAAGTTGGACATGACCAAAACAACTGAACAGCAACAAAGGGTGTTTTTATTCCTGGGACTTTCTTCAATAGGTATTGAGAAAGGAAATGACCATCTTGTGGAAGGGGGCAAAGACCTCCCTGCCTCATGCTTACTTGCCGCTTGGATCGTGAGAGAGGCCAATCTCTTAAAAAATATTATAGGGCCAACCTTATGCTGAGATGAAGCAGGTGGCTATCCATGTGAGACATTTTGAGGAACACTCCTCTCACCCCAAGCATTCTGCTATTTGACATTCTATCAGGATCATTCATTTATGATAAGTACCCCCCTTCTCCAGGGGCTCACGAGTGCTAGAATTGGAAAACGAAGTCATTCGTCCAAGATCACACAGGACTAAGATTTAAATTCTGGTGCTTTGACTCCCAAGTTGAGCATTTTTTCCACCTTACCATGCTGTCTCTCAAGAGGATCCAGGGAAACATGAGAACCCACTAGTGGATATCTGGTGGGAGGGATAATAACAATAGTACACTTTTTTGTAATGCTTTAATGTTCATAAAGTACTTTCCTCACAACAAGGAAACTGAGGCTCCAATGAATTCAGCAATTTGCTCATGGCAAACAGCTAGTAGATATAGGAGCCAGGATTTGAATCAAGGCCTCCTAACTCCAAGCCTGGTACTCTTTTCATGCTGCCTTTCATCAAGTAAAGGGCAAGTGAAGGTTGCCCAAGACAATGGTTAACATGATCATTATTTGGTCCAAAGTTAGTGCCAACATCTGAAAGATCCAATAATCTCTGTACCTCCTTTACCCTACCCCTTTTCTCTTTCAGAGTTAATTGCCTATCTAGGCAGAACAGTGGATAGAGTAATGGCCCTAGGGTCAAGAAGTCCTAAATTAAAATCTGGCCTCAGACACTGACTAGCTGTGTGACGTTGGACAAATCATTTAACCTCTATTTGCCTTGGTTTATCTGTAAAATGGGGATAATAAGACCACTTATCTCCCAGGGTTGTTGTGAGGCTCAAATGAGATAATACTTGAAAACTGCTTGAAACATAATGCCTGAAACATAATAGATGCTGCATAAATGCTAGCTATTTTTATTACAACCATTTGTATTTAGCTACTCTGTGGAATGGTCATAATATACCATAAGTATATTACTTATATATTATATTATATTATTATTATTATTATAAGTGTATTCCTTATATAGTATTCTATAGTATTACAGAATACTGTAAGTCTGGGGTTAGAGAGTGGTTTCTTTCAATAGCTCACGAGGAACGACGGCAAAGCCTTGGGTGGATGCTGTCTTAATTAAACATGTTCCGGGGTGAACTTTCTTATATTGGGTATGGAGTGAGCACATGTCACAAGTATGACCCATTTCATGGTGGCAGTTTCCTTTTGTTCATATATCTTTTAAGAAGGTCGAAGTTCTGTTAAGAGATCTACATGACACTCTTATTGGAATTTAGGGATTTTCCTTCTCTCTACCCTCCTCCCCCATCCCCAGTCCCACCTGACAGCTGAACCAGGAGGCCTGTTTTCCTATGGAGAGCCCCAGGTGCATTTCAGCTGCTGCTTTGGAACTCAGCCCATAACACTAATTTTTTTTAGATAATTTTTTTCACCTTTTACAATCTTTGAATTTTAATGGGGTGGGTGTTTTTTTATATCCTATTACAAGCTGGAAAGAGGGCAAAGCATATTGTACTGAAAAATGCAACCAAGTTACAGTTGGAAGACCTGGGCTCCGCCCAAATTGGCTGTGTGACCCTGGGAAAATCATTTCATCTTTTGGGCCCTCAGTTTTCTTTTCTGTAAAGGGAGGTGGTTAGAATGAAATGCTTTCTAATGTTCATTCTAGCTCTGACAGTCTATTCCAAGGTCTTTTCCCTTTATGACATTATATCCCTGAGGGGCCTTCAAGCTTTAACAATTCTGTTTGAAGTTCTCTCCTAGCATTCACATTCTGTGATCGCCTCACTAAGAACGGGGGCTTTATTTGTTTGTTTGTTTGTTTTGGTCTGGATCTGTGTTTTAATCAGTTTAGAGAACTCCAGGTGTAGAAGTTCCTTGCGTTGATACAGAGGAAACACCTGTAACTTAGAGACTTAGAGAAGAGGTTCTTAACTTTTTTAGCACCATAGACCACCCCCCTCCCCACCCCCGCCCTGACAGTCTGATGAAGCCTATGGACTCTTTCTCAGACTAATGCATAAAATAAATGCATAAAATAAAATGTGTAAGATTATAAAGGAAACCAATTCTACCAAAATTCAGTTATCAAAATAGTAAAATACACAAGTTCCCAGGCCTCCCCAAAATCTATCCAGAGACCCCTTGCAAACCCATGGATGCCAGCTTAAGAATCCCTGGCTTAGAAAGGTACTAGCAGGGCTTAAAGCCAGGACTTCCTGACTCCAATACCAGTCCACTCATTAACCATTCTGTCATATTAGCTCTCAAGAATTTAAATACAGTAATTACTTAGCCTTTACTAAGTGGAACTCAATTGTGATAGGGTATTTCCCTTTCACATACTATACAAGGTTGCATAGTCTAGAACCACCAACCCCATACCCATTAATAAGGAGGTTTAATGCTCCTATAAGATTAATCAATGGGGATGGAAATGACCAATTCTTTTGTATATTCTGACCATTCCTGTCAATCCATTTTTTTTTGTGGTTTCCATACTGGTAGAGACTGCAAATGTCAAAACAATGGTCCTCAGGCCCTTTCTCCTAACCCCTGTGGGCCTTTTGGTCTAGGAGTAACAAGATGATACAGTGGATAGAGCAAGGAACGCCTGAATTCAAATTCACCTCAGATACCTACTATCTGTGTGACTCTTGGTAAATCATTTAACCTCCATTTGCCTCACTTTCCTCCTCTGTAAAATGGGGATAATAGCAGCACCTACCTCCCATGGTTGTTGTGAAGATCAAGTGAGGTAATTGTTAAGCATTTAGTATAGTGCCCGGCACTCTGTGCCAAGTGCTGTGTAAACGTTAGATATCATTACCATTCTCACTGTTGTAATTAGTATTCCAAGACCAGAATTTAGTGTTGTGGTCCAATTGAAAATAGCAATTCCTCAGCAAAAGGTTTCTACCATTTACTTCTACATTTACTCCATAGCCCACCCACAGCACACAAGCAGGTGCCAAAGATACTATTGTTCAAAAACATGGAACAGAGGTGCTGAGGAGAAAGGGAATGAAGGGAGATGGGGCAGAAAAAGCCCAACCCTGTGACACAGTGAATCTCAAGCACTCATAAGAAAAGTCATCTCATCTATTTGGCTTTCCCCCCAAAAGAAGTACTTTTCCCTTCTCCTGTGCCAGTAACTGAAAGCGTTGGCAGATCTGGGTTCTAATCCCCACTTTGACACTTGTTAGCTCCATAGCCTAGGACAAATCCCTCCTCTATAAAATGGGAATGATAATACATGCACTTCCTACCTCCCAGGGGTGTTATGGAAAAAGTCCTTAGGCTCTCTCCTAGGATCTCAGGAGTCATCTAGCCCTAATTATACTTGAACAGACTCCAGCCAGTGTTTGAAGATCTCCAGTGATAAGAGACACACTATATCCCAAGGTAGCTCATTACACCTTTGAATGCTTCTAATTATTCCTTATATAAAACTAAAATTTGCTTCTCTATAATTCCTACCAATTGCTGCTAGTTCTGCCCTCTGGGGCCAAGCAGAATGAGTTTAAATATGAGAAGGATAATAGGATAAGATGATGATAAGATAGTCCCTCCAAGGATTTAAAAATAAATATCATACCTACTCTTCCCAGTCCTGAGTCTTTTCTTCTCCAGGCTAAGTATTCCTAGTTCCTTCAGTCAAGCTTCTTATAGTCTGGTCTCTATCCTTCCACCTTTCTTCTTGCCTTCTTATTCTGCCTCAATTTATATACATTTTTCCTAAAATGTGGCTCCCATCATTAAACAGATCTGGTCTGAACAAGGCATAGGACAGTGGGACTATTACCTCCCTTTGCTCTAGGCACAATGCTTATTAACATCGTCTAAGATGGGCTTAGCATTTTGGGTTGCAACATCATCTTGTTGATTCATATTGAGCCTTTAATACACTAAATCCCTCAGGTATTTTTCATAAGAGAGCAGCTAAGTGGCACAGTGGATAGAGCACTGGGCTGGGAATCAGAAAGACTCATCTCCCTGAGTTCAAATCTGGCCTCAGACACTTGCTACCTGTGTGACTTTGGGCAAGTCACTTAACTGTGTTTGCTTCAGTTTCCTCATCTGTAAAATTAGCTTGAGAAGAAAATTGCTAACTACTCCAGTATCTTTGCCAAGAAAACCCAAACAGGGTTATGAAAAATCAGACACAACTGAAAAATGATTGGATAACACTTTTCGTAAGAATTGTGGTCTGGTCACACCTCCTTTATAGTTGTGAAGTTTATTTTTCCCCTAAGTATAGAACTTTACATTTGTCACTAATTCTTTTATTTAATTTAGCCCATCTTTCCAACTTGTCAAGCTCTTTGTGGATCCTGACCTTGTGTGTCACATGTAAGCTATCCCAGCCAGTTTTGTGTTTGCAAAATGACAAGCATGTATTCTATCGCTTCATCCAAGTCATTGACAAAAATATTAACCAGCACTCAGCCAAGGACAGATCCCTGGGGCATCCTAAGAGAGCCAACTGTTATTATTACAAAGTATACTCAGCTCAAACTCCGTCTGTCCCAGACACCCTGCTTTTGGAAAGGAAAAGCACACATGATTTCACTCAGAGTAACCCTGATGTATTTGATTGTATTGTGAAAAAACCAATTGGGAAACTACCAAAGTCTGTTGCTAGTTGTATTTTAAAGAAAATCTTCCTCGTTCTTACAGGAGGACTCTTGGTAAGAGTAGAAGACGGGACAAGAATCTTGCTGTTGAGTGAGCCATACAGTTCCTTGGTGTTATAACTGGTAGAAGTGAAATATTTAGCAACCCCCCATCCCTCACCCCTTTAAACATCTAGATACAGTATACAGTAGTAAAAAGAGCCATAGAATGAAAATCCCTGGGTTTCAGCTCTTTTATTTATTTCCTGTGAGGCAGTAGATAAGTCACTTAACCTCTCTGGGCATCAGTTTCCTCATCTGTGAAATGAGAATGTTGGGCAAGGTAATCTCAAAGAACTCTTCCAGCTCTGAAACTTCTGATCCTACTTTATGGTAGCCAGTTCTACCTAAGTTCAGTTTGTGGAATAATTAATTCAAGCACAAAGCCTCCCTTGCTTTTGTTTGTGATAACCCGGGAGCTGTCAGCATTCCTTCTTGCTCTGGTAAAGTAGATCAAGTCTTCAATCAACAAGAATTTATTAAATATCTACTTTGTGCCACATACTGTTCTGGGTGCTGGGGATAGAAGAAAAAAAATGAAATCGTGTCTAGCCCTAGTGAGTTTATTATCTATCTCAGGGCAAATATCATGAAGACCAAACTCTGGGAAATGTGCAATTCAGCAAATATTCACAAGCATAGATGGCTATCTATACACACACACACACACACACACACACACACACACACACACACAAACAGTGAAAAAAATGTCAAAATCCCACAAGCCCATGGGCACACAACATTGATAGAGAGACACAAAGGTATACAAAAATAAGGATGACAGACAAAAGCAGTCTATACAAATGGCTATAAATTTTTTTCTTGAGGCTGATGATGGAAAAATGGATTCTTTCTGCATAGTTGCTGCATAGGAGGTCCTGCTGAAAATACTTATATATAATTTGACAAAAAGAAGCTTTTGTAGGGAAAAATTATGGTCTAAAGCTTTCTTATTTGGGAAACTCCCAGCTGCTGTGCTCATATCCTAGTTATTATAGTAAAGACTTCCAAATGGAAATATTTGAAAGGAGAATGGCAGGGAAACAATAAAGGTACCCAACTATTTCAACCCAATTTCAATTCAACATACAGAGCTTGAGTACCTACTGTGTGCATCACAAAACCAAAAACCATCATAGACAAGCAGGTGTGGGTCCAGAAAGAAGAATTTCATTGAAATATGATGGAAAAGCAAAGGGAGATTTTTCAGAAAACTTTACCTAAACAAAACTTAGCATGGCTGGGGTTGTGATTGAGGGCAATTGGAAAGGGCAGGGAAGGCATAGTAACTGATGTCTAGTGCCAAAGGAGAAATGAACAATGAATAGCACTGTGTAACTTACATTTCTAGTTGCCTATTGGACATCTTGAATTAGATATTCCATAGACATCTTTAACTCAACATGTCTAAAACTGAACTCATTATCTTCTCCCCAAAGCCCTTCCCTCCTCCAAACTTTCCTATGATTCTCCAGGGTACTACCCATCTTCCCAGTCACCCAGGCTTGAAATATACATGCTGTCCTCAACTCATCACTCTAATGCTAGTACCTTCTCTCTGTGGATTATCTCTAGTTTATAGTATATACGTATATCTCCCTCTCTCTGTCTCTGTCTCTCTGTCTCTCTCTCTCTCATTTGTACATAGTTATTTACATATTGTCTCCCCTACTAGACTGTAAACTCCTTGAGGGTAGGGACTGTCTTTTGCCTTTGTATCCCTAGCACTTAGCACAGTGCCTGGCACATAGTAGTTGCTTAATAAATGACCACTGCCACCCAATCTTTTGCCAAGTCCGATAATTTTACCTTGGTAACATCTCTTGTATATATACCCATTTTTCCTGAGACTACCACCATCTTGGTGCAGGCCCTCATTACCTCATGCCTGACCTGTTGCAATAGCCTGCTAGTTAGTCTTCCTGTCTCAAGTCTCTCCCCATGCCAGTCTTAATGTACAGGTTTGACCATATCACCCCCTCCCCCATTTAAAAAAATTCTAGTGGTTCCCTATCACCTCCAGGATCAAACATAAAATCCTGCTTGGCATTCAAATCCCTTCATACATAGCTTCATACATAGCCCCCTCCTACCTTTCCAGCCTTCTTACACCTTATCCCCACATACTTTGCAATCTAGTGATACTAGCCTCCTTGCTGGTCCACCACATGATTCTCCATCTCCCAACTCCAGGTGTTTTCACTGTCTATCCCCTATGTCTGGAAGTTTCTTTCTCCACATCTCCTCCTCCTGGCATCCCTGGCTTCCTTCAAATCTTAGCTAAAAACCTACCTTCTGCTATAAGCCTTTGCAGTCTTTTTTAGAGACAATCTGTTGATTGTCTCCAATTTATCCTGTATGTATGTCTGTACAGAAGTGTTTGCATGCTGTTTCTCCCATTAGACTGTGAGTTCCTTGAAAGCAGGGACTGTCTTTTCTGTTTCTTTGTATCCGTGGCACTTAGCATGATGCCTGGTGCACAGTAACTGACTGCTGAAGTAGAGAACAGAATCTTTGTTTCAGATTAACCTGAGGACATTATTAAGAGCTCTATAGCTTCTAGCCATCAGATAAACAGATTTCAAGGAAAGGTTGCTCAGCGAGAGACAAGGATTTCATAGGTACACCTAAGCACTGCAGCCTTCTTGAATTGATTAACCTTCCCTAATTAGCAATTGCTGCTACAAAATCAAGAATATGAATACCCACATAAAATTATTAGCTGAGAGAAAGGGGCAAGAGGATAAAGACTTTTTTTTCTTTACTACTGTATTGAGCTACTGATGAAATTAATGAGAAGAAAATTGTCTTGCAAATGACAGGCATGTGAGAAGAAGATCACCAAGCAAGGTACAGAGAGAAAAGATCAAAAAAGACATCACAAAATACTCCTTCCATATGTTAAGGGTGGGAAGGGAGGTGGGGAGGAGTACTTCAGAAGTGAGAATGTCAGCAAGATGAGAGGCAAGATGAGAGAGATTAGGGTGACAGCCAGGCCCAGTCCAGGACAGTGACAGGGAAACTAGGAGGGGCATCTACTAGAGACTCAAATGAATCCACAGGCATTCTAGAGTAGTTACAGGAAAATGAATGTAACTGTCTTAGAGATGTTCTGGAGGGGGCAGAATGACCTTTCTCCTGCCCTACTCCTTTCCGTGCTAATTTCTCCTTCTATAAATTTAGGGATGATGAGACAGGAGAGCCATTTGACTCAATGATAGCTCCAACCTAGAGTATTGCATCTGTATCTTCCTTGGACAAATACATTTTTCAGCTCCTGAAATTATCCATTGGTTTTGATGTCTATGTGACCAGTAAATCTTCTGCTTATGTGTGAAACAACTTATCATCACCTTTATGTACTTTGGGCAAAGGCTGACATAGTTAAGCTCATTCTAGAACTCTCGTGTTATTCCCAGCATAGTTCAGGGACTCATTTGTAAATTGGTTAACACAAATCCCCTTCCTCCTAGCAATGCACTATGCAGTTATCCCAACAGTCTGCTTTATTACAAAATCATCAAGGAATACATCGTGGTCTAATGGAAATAGCCCTATACAACAATGTCCCTATTAGTGAAGACAAAGCCTTCCAATGACAGCCTCCCCATCAGCACCTTCATTAGCAGAAGTAGAAGGTAAAGGTAAGTAAGGTAAAGGATATAGTGATGCCTTACAAGCCATTTGACATGTGAAGTTAAGGCTTGCAAAATAATCGAATACTAAATACAATTATATTGGGATAGTTGCACAGTGCATTATTGGAGGGAGTAGAATTTGTACAAAACCAGTTTCCTAATGGGTACCTGCTTTCTGGTGCCAGAAAACATAAAATATACATCTGAAAGTCTTAGAAGAAGAGGAAAGGCTAAGTCAAACTTAGAGGATATGGGGGGAAAACCTGATGCACTCAAGACTATAAAGCAAATGGGGAGAAGTTTGAGAGAGAGAACACCTGCCCCACAAGCAACAGAACCTTGCCAAGGTAGAGAGCTCCTGATCCTGGACAAAGGTGATGAGAAAGAAACGAAGGCTCTACCTCCTGCAGCTCCCAGGGAGACCTAGAATTCAGCCACTCTTGAGGATCACAGGACCCTGGATGAGTCCCTTATGCTACGCCCCCCCCATAATTAAAACCAAATTATCTACCGGTCCACAATTCAGGGGCACCTCTTTCTTCTGAGCTCCCAAATTCCTCTAACGAAAAAAAAAAGCCTTTTCACTCCACAACTAGAGATAAAAGGCTTAAGATGCAAATGCAGCATTGATGTAACTAACACTTTGGTGCAATGGACCCAGTCCATCAATCAACAAGTGCAAATGACTATTTATCAGATCTGTTTCCTGTTTTGCCCATGGGGTGGGGGGAGAGAAGCAAAGGATCTTGGTTATCTTAGAGGGTATGTGTTGGGGGTGGGGGAGAAGGAGTGTGAGGTGTGTGGGGTGGGGGGGTGAGAACGAAAGGAAGCTGGTTACATTAGACAAATTTCAAAGCATCACAGTTTGGTCTAGAGATGGCCTTGTTTTACTTTCACTTGAGTGAGAATCAAACAAAATGATAGAACCGTGGAATTTCAGAGTGGAAATGTACTGGAGACATAGGTATTTACTGTTGTCATATAGCTGGGCGGGGAAAGGTAGTTCTGTTTCAGATGATTTATGGATATTTTTTTAAAAATCTATAACTAACTTTGTACAAGGTGGCTTCCTTTCTACACTGGAATGTGATTCTAAATTTACCTCTAATTCATTATGTGACCTTTAGTAGGGCATAAATTCTGAACATCAATCAATCAATAAATATCTCTTAAGCCCCTCCTATGTGTCAGACATGTTTCTCCACCAGGCTAAGCATGTTTTTTCCACCTGTAGAATAGGGATGAGCAGTCCTGCCCAGCCTAATTCAGAATGAGTTATGTATGAAGATCATAGATTCAAAAATATTTGGAAAGGCTTTGAAAAGTGAATATATGATACAGAACAGATTAGGATGCCATGCATAAGAGAAGTACCAAGTGGTAGAGAGAAGGTTGGCTTTGAATCCAGGACTTGCATTCAAGTATCAGAGCTGCCAGAGGATCATGAAATATTAGAGCTGGAGGGGTCTTTAGAGGTCATTTCATCCAATCCTCCTTACTACCAACACCCTTCACTGTATATATAAAGAAACTAAGGCTGGGAGTGGGAAGGTAGCTTGCTCAAGGTTGCAAGTTACAAGGTCACCTATGAGTAGGAGAGCTCGGATTCAAACACGTGTCCTAGGACTTCAGGTCCAGTGTTCTTTCTCCTGTATCATAGGCGATCACTTAACTATGTGACCTTCTCTAGGACTCAGTTTCCTTATCTGTAAAAATGAAGATTAAAATACTCATACCACCTTCCTCACAGGGTTATTGTAAGAAAAGTACTTTAAAAAACTTAACAGTGCCATAGAAAATTGGTATCAGCCTTTAAAATATGTGCCATTTTAAAGGAGATAGGGAAAATGCCCTGTGATTGTCAGTGGCCAATGAGATTCACTGTTTATACTTCCAAACATTATTGCTTTGTCTCTTGGCTTTAGGAAGACCAAAGTTTGTTTTCATTTTTTCCCTCCATGCTAAAGGGAAGGCAGGGCCCAGGCCCCACATTCCACTCTAAATAAGGGATTGGAGGACCGTTAAATCTAATTAGGCTGATTTTGCAGCTTTGAGAGAATTTTTTTTTTAAATTCCATGGACTGTCTCCCCCAGGCAATCTTGCAATAACTAGTCAAGCCATGAACTCAGCTCCCAACTCACCACAAATCAGGGTCAATACAACTGAGCATCAATATTCATCAATTTACCTTCTAGCTAGGCTAATGAGACAGTCAGTTCAGGAATATTTGAGAATTGTTTATTCAGTTTGTGGATTACCCCAGATCCTGGATTCTCCTGCTCTCTCCTGCTGCCAACATTTTGAGCTTTTCCCTGTTCATGAGATCCTTCCTTCCTAGGAGAGAAAGGCAGATGTAACTTCAGAAGACACTAAAGATTTAAGGAAGAGACTAAGAAGGAGATTGAAAATAAGTCCTAAAATAGAATTTGTGCTTCCTAATGAATATCCTTTATCTCAGTCTCTTCATGAGCACAGATAACTGAGAGTTGGCCATAATGTCTTGATGAAAGGAAGGAAAGAAGATACATAAATGATATCCCAAGGGAAAAAAAACAGATTGCTAAGTCCAAACTAAAGAATAGCAGGAGAGGATCAGTCTCTTTCCAAGAATTCCTCAGAAAGGAGTAGGCCCAGACACAGTTCTCGGGTGATCATGGAAACACACCTGAACATGATTCTGTGATCTTGTGTCTCCAATATGGAATCAAGATCACAAGTGTGGAAAACCAGAGGTGGTGGTAGCAAAGACAGTGAGTTTAATACTCTTCCACTTTAACTCTGGTCTTTACCTCCTTTCTCCAGCCATCCATAAACCAAACAGCAGTTGGGCTCTGCTCCTTTGAACCAAGAGGAGATCAGGAAGGGAGACCAACACACAAAACTGGAAAGAGGTCACTGAATTTCACTAACCCTTCCATCCACCACAAATTAGAAAGTGCTGCAAAGAATCCAATAACAATCTGTATTTATATACTATCTATATAATCTATATTAATCCAATAATGATCTACACACAGCTTAAAATTCACTTCTCGAAAAAAATTCCCTCAATCAGATAAGCCAAGGAAACTCCATAATTGTAACTCTTCCCCAGAAAAGTAACTTTAGTCTTTTGTAAAGGATAGAGGAAACTGAAAAAAGAAAAAACCTTCAGTTACCACATCTTGTCATGGTAGTAAGAAGATGATGTAGAAGAGGATGGAAACTTGTCGTTTTTATAGAAAATACGGCATGCATTTTTAAAAATTGTTTTACATTTCTAAATGGTTGTTGTGAAAAAAAGAGCTTTTTATAAAAGTCAATAAGTTAGAAGAGTCCCAGAGACTATTTAAAACCTTTATTGGAAGGTAGCTCAAGATGAATGTGTGTAAGGATCAAAAAATGTCAGGTATTTGACAAAGGAAAAGACCTGAATGGCTAAGTGAGAGAGTCAAAGGAGGTTATCACTGGGAAAAGGGCATCTTTAAAAAATGGAAACATTGTCCAAGCAAAGAGAACAATGTAGGCCATAAGGTGTGACAAGTCAGGTGTGAGCTTAAAATTGGAGTTGGAAGAGCTCTTTGAAAGGGACCTTTGTATTGTCTTAGACCATAAAAGGTATAAGGTATAAAGTGATGGGGCCAGACCAAGAATCAATGGAACCACTTGAAGCTCAGGGTGCTCAAAAAGAGCACTCAGGTATCACAAGGAGATAGCAGAAAGATTGGTTGGGTTCTTTGTTTCAGTCTCTACTGATAGGAGAAAGGGAGAGATAGCAGGAGGAAGCAAAATGATGATATGTACGTGAGAGGCGCTAAATCAAAATACTGGCTGCCTTGGAATTCTGAAGAAACTACTGGAAAGTTGAGGAACATGTAGGAATTCTAGACCCTGGTAAGGGAAACCTGCTTCAATATACCAACCTTTCATTTAAGACTCCTAGCTCTTGGTTGTGATTTGTCCTTTGTTCTTGAAGAGGACCATGACATCAGGGAGATGATGACATGGCTTGCGTTGACTTTGATTTGAGTGCCGGAGGGCTGTGCAAAGTCACCAGCCTCACTTCTCCTCCAGAGCCATCTGGCTCCAGTGGTTAGATATCTGTCAGGATGACTATGGGAGACTTTGGCCCTTTTAAGCTAAGATCTTTTCAGGTGCTCATTTTGAGTGAGCAAACACTCATTCAGTGAATAGGCTTTTTCAAGAAGTGAGTCAGGCGACCATGAGGCTGCCCAACATCCTGCTCACGGCCGTAGCAAAATTCCTGTGCCCAGCTCATCGTTGTGACCCAATTATAAAATCATAGATGCCCAAGTAAGAAGTTAACTTTTGGGTAACCCAAGTAAGAAGTTAACAGACCAATCTTCCCAGAAGAGGTATTCTAGGACAATCTTATCTGCAGGTACACCAGGGGTTGGAAAGACCACACTAGGTAAAGAACTTGCATCAAGAACAGGACTGACATACATTAATGTGGGCGACTTAGTACAAGAAGGACAGTTATATGATGGCTTTGATGAAGAATATGAATGTCCTATTTTGGATGAGGACAGAGTAGTTGATGAGTTAGAAAATAAAATGAAAGAAGGCGGAGTTATTGTTGACTACCATGGCTGTGACCTCTTCCCTGAACGATGGTTTCATATCGTTTTTGTGCTTCAAACTGATAATTCTGTATTATATCCCAGACTTGAAAAGAGGGGATACAGTGTAAAGAAACTACAGGACAATATTCAGTGTGAAATTTTCCAAATTCTTTATGAAGAAGCCATGGCCTCCTACAACCATGAAATAGTACACCAGCTGCCCAGCAATGTACCAGAAGAACTAGAGAATAATTTAGATCAGATAACGAAATGGATTGAGCAGTGGATAAAAGATAACAATTGAACCTTGAGAGCAAAGCATGGACTTTCAAGGTTTTCCACATGATGGTTAAAGATTTTCTTGATGATTTCTCCTTCCCCATGGAATAGAAATTAAGACAGCATACACCAAATTTTACTATCTAGGACTGTGTTGTATAAGTAGCACATGGACAATATATAAAGTTGAGTTATGACTAAATTTTTTTTCTCCATGAGAAAACTGAAAAACCCCAAATACAATGAATTAGATATTAAGGACTTTTTAAGTTTAGGAATATTCAGCATTCTCATTTATTTTGGCTAACTGCTAAAGAATAAGCAAATTTGAGAAAATAGGTGCAAATCTTGAATATTCGACATGAAAAAATGAAGGCTAGGAAGAACTGCTGACATAAATAAAAGAGTCTAAGGATAAAGCTATAAACATTACATTAAGTGTTCTATTGGTGGTAAATTGCTATTGTTTTTTTTAATCTTGAATGTTGGTTATAAATTAGGATAGTCACAAAGTAAATGGTGAGATCTTTGAGAAAGTAGCAATTTTTTTAGTACAAGAGTTCATTGAGCTCTTTTGTCTATAAAATCACTGCTGATCCTAGCACTGATAATTGTGTCTGCAGAAGAGTAAGCCAATCACATTTTCTGTAAATGGAAGGGCAATGGCAAAGTCTTCTGTGCACTCATGGAAATTGTAAATACAAATTTATTAGTTGACTAATTTCAGTCTTGTTAAGTTTCATGAAAATTCATGTGATAATGCTTTGCTACCATATAGGTGGTGGTAATTAGATAAAATTTTAAAATAAAAAAAAAGAAGTGAGTCAAAGGATGGCTCCTTTAATTAAAAAAAATTAAATTGGGAGGGGAAGACCCTCAGGGTTGCTGGCCAAAAGAGAAATAATTACTATTTACATTCACTCACAAAAAAATAACCATTAAGTGGTGCTTGGGCAGGGACCTATTGCTGTCCAATCCATGAGATCCAGAGTGAATTGGGTTTAAGGCTTGGTCTTTGAGAAAGAAATCTACCCAGTAAATCCCAAGTTAACTAGGTAGCTTTCGGCCATCAAAATTTCTCCTGGCTGGAAATAAAATTTCTCAACCATAAGTCAAAAAATGCTGGGTTCTTGCCCCACCTCTGCCACTTTATTGTCTGTGAAACCTTGGGCCCTAGTTTCCTTGGTCTAGATGATCTCCAAGATCTTGTCTAGGTCCAAAACTCCTGTGATACTAAGTCTTGATATGAATTCTTATATATTGTAACTTATTTATCAGCAACTGTCCCTTATGGTCAGCAGAAGATGTTGCTCTCATTTGTGCTGCAAAATGATGAGGTTACAGGTTATTGATGACCTTTAGAGATGATCGTACCAACGTAGCTGAGGAAAAAAAATAATGGGCATCCATTAGTCTTTCCATATTTGCAAAAGATTTCAGGGCAGGAAGTTTTTAAGCAAGAGACTGGGAGAAAGCCTGGAGGGCAACAGACTTTGACATGCATTAAATGTTGCTCTACCTGTCATCTCTTGGAAAGCACTTCCCAATAATGATAACTGATACATATAGCTGGAATGGACTACATTAGCAATAACTTTAACGTTTGCAAAGCTCTTCACACAAATTGTTTCATTTGACTATTACAACAACCCTAGTTGGTAGGTAATGCAGATATTATCATGACACCCTCCCCTCCCATTTTACACAAGAGAAAAATGGTCTCAGAAAGGTTAAATAACTTGCTCTTGATCACACAGCTAGTAAATATCAGAAGCAAGATTTGAATCCATGACTTCCTGAGTCCCAAGTGTGGCTCCCTAATCAGAATACAACTACCTCTTCCTCCAGAAGTAGTCTGGTTTCATCTCCCTTTATGGTACTTTGCCTTAATTCTGCAAGAAAACACTTCCCAGCAATGCCTACTCCCACAAAGTTCCATTAGCCAAGGGATGAGGAAAATGTTGTTAAGTCTAGACTCGTGTGAAATAATCTCAGAAAAGATCATTAGACGCAAAATATTCTGGGCCCCACTTTTAAAAAAAGGATTAGGGTTTTGTGAATAGTTAATGATCCCTCTTCCCATTTAAAAACCTTTGTCCCACCTCTGATACATGTCGACCTATGATCTTAGGCAAGCCATTTACTATCTTGGTGCTAGAAGCAATTCTTTAAGTCTTTAATTCTTTAAGTCAACTACAAGTTGCTGAGAGGGTGCCAAATTGCACTGTTAAAGGGAATTTCCTCACCTGAGAATTCTCTCTATGAATGAAATCATAGGTCCAGGCTCTATCTCTATCCCTACAGAAATAAAAAAAAAATCAATAAAATATTTTTAAAATACACAAAAGAAAATGAGTTCAGAAGGGGATGCACATGGGGTTGCATTTCTTAAACTGAATATATAAAACTATACACACAGAGAACTTCACAGGTTTTTACATAATCCTCTTTCTTGTTCTGCTTTGTATGTTGAAATAGTTACTGATAGTTGTCAAGATATAATAAAAAATAAAATTCGTTTTTCAAAAATAAGAGGCTTCAAGTCCAGAAGACCCTACTTATTCAAGTCTTGACTCTGAAACTTATTATGTTACTGAACCTCAGTTTCCTCATCTGTAAAATAGGAATATAAATAGCACTTAATGTGGTTTTGTGAGGCTCTAGTGTATGTAAAGTATTTTTGCAAACTTTAAATCTCTAGATAAATGTCAGTTATTAGTGTCCCAGGATTTTAGGAACACAGCTTTCAATTGTTTGTGTATAGATTGTCTACTTTGTGTCTCATTGGTGACACATTTGAAATCCCAGAATGATTTCCCTATGGCATCTAGTTTGCTTCTGTGCCAACTCCCTGCTCTCACTCAGAGTGTGCTTGGGGATGTGAGCTCATTTTAACTAGATGAACAGCTGACACAATTAGGAAGGTGAAGCTATTTGTATAAATGATGGCTAAAGTACAATCCAGAAATCATTTTTGAGCCTTTTACAATTTTGGATTGTTCCAATCATTGCTTCCCTTTGTTAATATGGACAACTGGGAGTCAGCTGTAATTCTGTGCTGATCTTAAGACTGTGGTCTCAAGGAATTCAGTTGGGATGATTCTGTGCATCTTTCTAACCCCAAACTCATTCTACCTCTTGCCAACTGGTGATCTAGCTTTAGTCCCAAAGAACATGAGTTAATGAGAGAAGATAGTAGGAGTTAGTACAGAAGAAGAGCCTTATCCCAGAGGAGCTCCCTAGTGTTAATTACAGAGGACAGAATCTTAGGAGTTTCACTGAGAGCCAACAGTCCCAAACCGAACTGTTCATCTCTGCTTCTATCTTCCTGTTCATGTCAAGCCAATTCTTCCAGTCACCTTGTCATTAGCCTGCTGTGTTGGTAATATTAGTTACATATGATGACAATTAGAGGTAGAATCTCCCTGGCTCCTGATAGTATATTAAGGCAGAGCTGCAACTATTTTAAGATTTTAAGCAGATTTATACTTCGTGCTTCAAAGAATGCCAACCAGCAAGGAAAATATGGTAACCGTTGCTTTAAATTATAGCTATCATTACTTCAAAAGGATATTCAATCAGTAACCACTGCAAACTAAAACTATTTACATCTCCTGACACTTAAAAGCAAGCAAGTAGTTTTAGCCTGTCAGCCCTGGACATGTCGGCTACAAAGAGAAAGGCACCTCTCTGGTCCAAAAAGAAAAAAAAATACCCAACACTTGCAAACCATCAGGAACCCCAGAAGAAAAATACTTTGAGAGCCTTCAGGTTTTATCCTGACCTGTTCCTTACTTCACAGGATGGGTGAGGCTGTCCACAGTTTGGGGCCGGTTCCAGAATTCTAGGATGCTCAGGTGGCCTACCTATTAGACAGATCCAATCCAACCAAAAAAAATTTTTCCAGTAGCCCTTTCCCAGACTGAGAAACAGCCCATTCCCATCTGATCTCTGACTCCCCATTCTCATTTGCTACTGGTATAGGAAGTATAGGAAGCTTCCTTCCTTCCAGTACAGAAAGCTACAAATTTGTGTTCTGCATCTTTGCAGAATGATGAAGTAGGGTTGGTGGGTCAAGGAGTGACTGGATGGCAGATCACAGAACATAGAGCTGGAAGGGACTTTAGATATTATCTAATCCAATCTCCTCATTTTATAGATGAGAAAACTGAAGCAAAGGAAGTGAAGGAATTTATCCAATGTCACAGAGCAAAGCAGCTATAGAGTCAAAAGGTACATATAGGGCTCCAGCATTTTGTGTTTAAAAGCTTTGAAGGAAAAATTCAGACTTCATTATGGGCTTGGAATATCAGAACTCCTGATCAGCTTGGGGGCAGAACCAGCTCTGGAAACAAGCAAATTATGTACTTCTTTACCACCATCGCCCTCCCAATGTCATGTTCTTCATATCTTTATTCCAGAAAGGAATGCTGGCCAAGTGGTAGACAGCAAGCACAATCAAATGACACATACATTAAAGTCCTTTGGGTAGCCTGAAGATGGGTGGAAATAGATGTCTAAGATTCCCTCCCTGGTATCTTCTAGCAAAAGAAATGGCCTTACTGCCCTGCCCCATAGTCTGCTATAAGTCTGGGGAAGGAGAGTGCATTATCCTTCTTTTTTAAAAGCTCTTGGTTCTCACCAGCCCCTCCCTTGGCAAACAGTCTCTGAGAAAATTGAGCTGTCAAGCAAATTGTCTTGGCTCAGGTCTAAAGGAGATTGGACCAAATGGCAACACAGTCAGGAGACTTGGGGCCTGGACCTAGTTCTGGAACTCCCTGGCTATACACCCTTGGGCAAATAACTTTACCTCTATGGACCTCAGCTTAACCATCTATCAAATGGACATAATAATATCTATACCTCCCCACCCCACCCCCACTTTAAAAGAGTATGGGTCAGGAAATGGTCAAAGGATAAATGAGAAAATGCTTTACAGTTAGAAATGAAGGCAATATTTTGAAGTTAAGTTGTTGGTAGGGATTCAAAGTGGGCAATGAGGGAATGGGGCCCATATGGAAGGAAAGAGGGATAGTCAAGATTATAGTTCTTTGTTTATTAACTTCCTTATTGCAATAAGAGCCACTGAGGCACAGGATCAAAGCTACATTTCTCAAAGGTAGAAAATGAGTCATAGCAGGGAGAGCATATATACTAGGGTTTGCAGGATTATGCTAAATTCAAATAGCCTGTCCCATTTCTCCCATAAATCAAACGACCCTCCAAAATCCTTTGAGTCGTCATTTGTGGTTCAGAAGGTACTGCCATAAAGAGGCACTGGGGATTGTGTCTGCAGCTAGAAAGACATCTGGTTATGCCAGGCTCTGTGTTTGACCCCAAGGATCTCAAAAGTCCAGTTACTTCATTTGTTTAGGCCTTTATCCTTCAACTGGACTCAAGTTTCTTGAGGAAAGGACTGTGCCTTACAATTCTCTGTGTACTCCACAGTGTCTTTTGGGGTTCTAAGTATATAATAAGCACTTGATTGTTGGTAAAAAAGCTTTTAAAGTTCATTTTAGGTGTGAAGGTTGATAATAAAAGGAGGATATGACCAAGTCTCAAATAAACTTATGGAGAACACTATACAAATGGTCTTTGGGGCAAAGCTTTTTTTTTTTTTTTTTTGGTAGGGAGGGAGGCAAAATTCCTTTCCTGAAAGCTTGGAAATTCAAGAAACAAGTAATCTGGAGACATAGGATTTTGTAAAGATCAGGAGTGCGGCATCAAGATTTTACCCTCCAAATAAGCACCCCTTTCATTAATTTTACTGGTATGCTGTACTTGATTCATTTTGTAATCAGTTTCTTCACCAGTTCAAGAACTTCAGGACACAGATGAGGAAATGGGAAAGGCTGCAGACAGGGCAGCTAGTTTAGGCAAGGAGGGTCTCTTTATCAAAATGAAGGGGAGGAGCTCTGATTCTAAATTTCTAATACCAATACTAAACATTTTTTATAGAATGCAGTGAAAAGTACGCAAGCCTGAGAGTCAGCTCTATTTTAGACATGAGCCATGATCCTACCACTTGATAGCTATGTGACTCTAGGCAAGACATTTGACCTCTGAGACTCAGTTTTCCCAACTGAAAAAATAAAGAGTTTGGACTAGAAATCCCTAATAAGCTGCTTTCTAGATTGAAATTTGATAATCATATCTTTAAAGTATAGATTCTGGAAGATATTCAAACACATAAGTGCTAATGATGGAGAGGCACCAGGGAGGAAATTGGGGAGATGGGGGGTGGAGTGGCTTGGATGGAATAAACTCTTTACTTAAGCCTCTTACCACCCAGGGGAATTCTGTATGTTTCTTTCAGATCATAAAATACCCGCCTAATTTAACACAAAATGGTGACAACGATGTAGCTACACCACAAGCACTTTGCACTAGACAGTCTATATGATAAGTCATGGGGAATTTAAAAGGTTACTGACATTTTCAGTTATGTATCTTTTCATTAAAGGTAACTACCACTTTAAGCAAATTGTTTCAGGGACTGGAATGCAGCAATAACTGATCTAATTAGTGTAGGTTGTAATTTAGGAGGGTTCATTATGTCACAGACATTATGACTCCTGGGTATTACTAAAGGACTCATTTGTAGCCCTTGAAATGAATTTCTCATGAACACCCATAATGTCACCCCTATAACTAGTATGCAGCTTTAAGATGATTTGACATATTTAGACCTCTGACTTTCTTAGGGATTAGGTTTCTAGACAGTAGTAAACAAATCAGCAAACAGTACACTAGATTTATTCTCTGTTAAAAGAAAACATAACTTGATGGCCAATTTAGCCTGGAGTGGCCGTTGAACCCTTCGATTTAATTAGGAGAGAGGGAATGTCCTTTCTAGTGATAACCAAACAATCCTGAGCCTACAAAACTCTTAAATCCATTATTATGTCTTTGAGCTCTCTACCAAGGCAGATAGAAAGTTAAAATACTATTTGGGTATAGAAGTCATTGCCTTAGGTGCCCCACCTCCATCCCTCCCTAACACAGAGCTACATCCAGATTCACAGCAGGCGGATTTTCCAACTTGTAGACCAACTTGCAATTCTGTAACCTAAGTGGGAGGCCAGCCACAGAACACAGATTCATTTTAGCAAATCTCTTTAGGTAGCAACTTAAGACAAGACAGAAAGCAACTAATTAACGACCAAGTGATTCAATTGAGTGCTAGTCCTTGATTTCTGTGTCTTTTTCTTTCCAGGTTGTTAGTTTCAAATGAATACCTATTGTTTAAACAAAACAAACAACACCAACTTGTTTTGCTTTTTAAGCTTTAGTTAGATCTCTCCTTCTCTCTCTGGATCCCGTAAAGGCAGGGCTACTGAAGTTGTTTCTTTCTTTTTAGTTTTAATTTCTAGACTTCCTCTACAAAATTGAAAGAATGAATGAAATTGAAATGCCAGTAATAGCCATGAAGCTGATTGTTTTCTTAATTGTACATAGGTGAAAATCTAGAGTTCAAATTTGAATCTTGCAAGTCAATAAAAACACTTATCAGATACTATGTGCAAGATGTTACTGTATGTTTGTGAGTAGGTTGGTTGGAAAACAGAAATAAAGATAGACACAACACATACTCTTTTTCTCAAGGAGTTTCTAATTCAGGTGCATTTCCCACTTCATTTTCAGGTGGAACTGATTCCAGTTTATTCCAATTACTAGCATATTAATGGACAACATTTCACAGATTCACAAAGCTCATCTCTTTAGCACCTGCTAGCCTTATAGAAAATCTTGACTTTTTGAGGGGCAACAGTAGAACTTTGAACTTGGTTTTTATAACAACCTTGGGAAGAAGGGAGGGTGTATAGTATTATCCCTCCTTTTTTACTAATGAGAAAATAGAGGTAAAGTCCACTGATCAAAGTCATAGAGATAGGGAGTAATAGATCCAAGGCAAAATCCTCAATCTCCTGACGCCTTGGTTCTGTGCTCGGTCATGGAAATGTTTGCTGGAGCTTTGCTGAGGGGAAAGACCGGATCATAGAGTCCTAGATTTAAAGTTGAAAGGGCCATTAGAGGCCATCTAGTCCAACCCTTTCATTTTATTGATAAGAAAACTGAGGCCTGAAGAAGGGAAGGTATTTGCCTAAGGTCACAAGGGGAGCAACAGAATCAAGATTCAAATCCTGGTCCTTCTATTCCAGTTCTAGTATACTTCCCTGATATCTCAGGTCCCATCTAGCTCTAAATCTAGCTCTTAAAGCCTTGTCACATGACTAGAAATTGCATAGATGTTGGGATGCTGCTTGTGACTTCTCTTAAGATGTAGCAGAGATTTAGAATATCTTCCAGCTGAAGACCTTCTTTCTCTAATGCAAGTACCATAAACCAATCAGTTATCCTGAGCCTTCAGAGAATTTATAAGAGGTCATTAATCTGATTAATAATTGGTTTCCTGCCAAGTTAAGTGGCCCACTTGCTGTTACCACTTAGTATATTTTTAATGTATGAGACTTGGTCTCATAACTTGTCTTCTTGCTTGGAAATACGGGCAAGTAAAAGATGAGCTATACAAGTTAAGAGAAGAACCTAACATTAACTCAGTCGGCTTGCGTGAAGAGTTTGCTGGTGAAACATATTCCTACTCACCCCCTCCCAAGCCCCACCCCCAATTAGATTGATTTCCAACATCTGGCAATGGAGTACACAGTCCACTACTCTTGAAATGAAAGTTAAAAAGAAAGAAAGGTTCAAGAGCCCTCAGACATTTTGTTGCAGGCAATTCAAAGTTTCACCAGCCTGGGGCAGTATCTATGATTGGCAGACCTCTCAATTGTGATGGTGTTTGCCAGGATTTAATAATAGGGCAGAGACTGCTTTTATACTTTTTTTTCTTCCTGCTACAATTTTTAAAGAATTTAGTAGATTCAGACTTTTAAACAGATTCTTATTTTCTGGCCATCCTGCCTTCTGGGTTCCCTAAAATAAGGGGATATTTTAGCTGATTTGGAAAAAAAAAAACTTATCTAGAACAATGGCAAAAAGTCATGACATTATACTGGCATGGTGATACTTTCAAAAATATCCTGAGGAAAGTTTGTCTTTGCTAGTTGCAAACCAAAATTCCTCCAGCTGATTTCTATTAAAAATATAAGTTACAGAAATGGTAAATTCAGTCCAAAACTTGCATCAGCTGCTTGATCTGATAGATTGAAATGAAATTTTTTAAAAAATTTAAAATTCTCCCAGGACTTCCCAGACTTTTTCTGTATTTGCCAGATTGTGATCTAATCCCAGCAATGTCTTCGGGGAAGTTTGTGGATCTAGTTTGGGTCCAGTTAAAGTTATTTAAGGCAATCATGTTATACACTTTGCTAGTGGCATTTGGACCAAATCAAAGCATATCAATAATCTAAGCCTCGTGCCCTGGACACTCATGCTAAAATAGCAGCTGCTCATTACGACCTTGCACTTTTTAAAATCTGACATATAAAAATAAAGGACTTTAAACAAAGCTCTTTAAAAAGGGAGGATAGAGTAGATTTGGGGAAAATAAATTCTGATAAATCATTTCCCCAAATATGAATTCAGCCTTATAAAGAGACTAAGTATGTCAAACGTTTTTCTTGTAACCAACATCCAGCTGTTTCTTCTAAAGGTTTCCAGAGAACATAGATATATTCTGTTTCTGAAATACTCCAAGAGGGACTACTCAAGTTTTGCTTTTTAAAATCCTGTAGAATTATCTAATGTCTTCTTGTCACTCCTTGTACAGAAGTTTCCATGGGCTGGGCAGATGTGGTTTCAGCACAGTATTAAAGAGGCAAGGTGCCCACTGCCCCATTTTCACCAGCTCTTGCCACATACAGATAGATGTAAAACAGATTAAAGTTCTGAGTTTTATTTTTTTTAATCTACACTAAGTTTGAGATTTTCAGAGTTCCTCCCTAGATAGAAGAGCATGAATATAACATCACTGGAGGCCATAATCAAAAGAGTAGATACTTGATTGTTTCAGAGGATGACCATTTTGAGGGCCTGGAAACATCTGTAGTGTGGAGGTAAGTTTCATTTCTCTTCAGTAGAAAATGCCTTATTGAGCAGGCTGCCAGGTTCTGTGCTGAAGACTATAGGTTTTCCACTTCACACCATATCCCAAGGGACTATTGCAAACAAAAGAACTCCACTTGGACACCAATTCTGTCATAACCCTTCAGCTTTGTGAAGTATTTCACTTAATATTTTTAACATCTGTAAGGATGCGGGCAGACAAGTCATGGGAACAGAAACAAGTATGCCCAGAGTAATAATACCTTACATTTACAAAGTGTTTTATACTTTCCAAACCACTTTCACACACATTATTTAATTTGATCCTCATGACAGTCCTGTGAATTGGGCAGGGCAGGTTTTGTTATCCTTGTTTTACAGGTAAGGAAACTGAGACCGAGAGGTTAAATGAGTTGCCCAAAATTACACAGCAAGAAACTAGACTAAAATGGAGATCTTCTTAGTCTTGAACTTCTCAAACTTCTGAATTGAATCCAGTGCTCTTTCCCTACACCACAGTGTACTCTATAAAGCCCATTAGCAGGCCTGAACTTCCATGGAAGGAATAAGCTGCAAAGATATGTGGCCCTTTATCACTGAAAAACTCTTCTTAGCCTCTCAGTTCAGAAGGACACCAGAAGAGATTGCTTCTATTGTAAGAAGGGCATCAGACTCAGAGCTGTTAGGAACCTTCAGGGTTCTAGTCTAATCCTTCCCCCCTCCCCCCACCCATTTTACAGATGAGGACACCGAGGTGAATTCAAGGCTCCCTAGTCAGCCCTTCGAGTTCAAGAACACTGGAGATCAGTTCTGGAGGTCTTGAGCTAAGGTGTGTGGGGGTGGAGGGGGGTGGGGAGATCGTCCTACAACACCTCAGATTTTTTTCCGAACTCTGTCACTTCGAGTCTCCCAAACTATACTCCTGACTGATTTTAAACTAAAGCAATCTTTCAATACTTTTGCAGAACCGTGAACTTGTCAATGCAAGTTTTCAACCCTCCATAGGGTGTAGATTGCAACCCATTCATACCCTCTCACCCTTCTTGGGGAGTCTACGCAATCGCTAGATCTTCCTCTAGGTCTTTTTCTGGTGGAAGGGCTACGTGGCGGGGTAGAAGGGACCTAAGTAAGGCAACAGAGGGAAAAAAAATCATAGAGCTGCTAATATTCTCAATTTCAATATTCGATCTATTTCAACACCTTCCACCTCCCCTCTTCTAGACGCGACTGTATCGGATGTGGCCGGTAAGCACGATGCTACCTCCCATACTGGTCCTTAGTACCTAAAGCTTCTCTATCTCCTGGAATGGGTTGAATTACATAGGTTTTATAGAAGGAAAAAGAGAATTAGCCAACCGAAACTAGCCATTATCCTCTAACTCACTTTGGCCCGCTTTAAGCTCGCTGTCCCGCCTCCCCGCCCCCCCCCTCCCCCATCCTCATCCTTAAATAGCCCTTCTAACTTTCCCAAAACTGTTCGGTCTTCTAGGGATTTCTCTCAGACTCTACCCTTTCTGCCCAGTGATTACTCCCCAGGTAGCGGGGACTGCCAGTCTCTGAGCCGCTGCGCGGTGCTGCCTGAACCCCGGCTCCTGACTCTGGCCTTTCGACGGGGCTGTCTGGCTGAGCTGTCCCCTTCCACGGCTCTCAGAGCCCGCCTCTCTCTGCCTCTGGCAAGCGGGCCCTTTAAGCTGCACACTGCGCTCGCGTCTTTTTGTCGTTATCAGGACTCCCCGGCCTGCCCAGGTGCCCGCTCTCATTCACTCAATTATCGTCTTCGCAGGACACAATGCTCTCCTCTGAAAGCCTACATTGTGGGGAGATAGAGACACTTTCATGGCAAGCCTTCAGAGCTAAATCCTCTTTTGATACTGTCAGAAACTCCCCGCCAAGCTGACACTGTATGTTAGAGGGAAAAGGGCTCACCGTCGCAGAAAGCTGAAATTAAATTAAACAGGATATTAATACCTAGCAGTTAAGGAAACGATATTTCCTTTTTGATTCTACTCTCAGCACAGGAGCCAAAAAAAGCGTGCCAGCCTGGCCGAACCAGCCTAGTCTTAGGTTTTCTAGAGCAAAATACCAACATGTGTCTTCCCAACAAGAAGTCGCAGCTGGTCCCTCCCCGATCCCTTCCTCTCCAGTCACTACTCCGCTCCCTTCATATTGCTCCTGACTCTTCGGCGCCCCCTCCGCATCAGTGACCTTCTCCCTCCTTCCTGACCCTGTTCCCATTGCATAAACACTGCCAGTCTCTCTACGGCAAGGATTCCGGGTCTAGAACCACTGTCTGCAGAAAATGCCCAGTCTCTTCCCCTTTTGATCTGTCCTCCCACCCTACTGCATACTTATTTCCTTTATTAAATTGTTCACTTTGAGCCTGAAACTGTTAACTTGTGGTAGAGGGGCTGGCTGCCCCTTTCTCTGACATAAACTATTTCTTTAAAAACTGTTCATAACACCCACCATGTGTCTCACCTATAATAAATAAAAGGGACTTTCTTTCCATTTGTTCTCCCATGTCCCCCAGTGATGCTCTGGAGGATTTCAGTTCATCCTTCTTTATTAGATTAGGTGGACATCAAGTTCTCCTAGGAGGCATAGGGAAATCAAGCCCATTATGATTCTTCATAGCATCCTAAGTTAGAGTGAGATGGGTGCCCGATTTATATCTTTTTAAAAAAACGTCATGAAGCCACAACCTGTGGTTTCATCCCCTATAAGGAACTTTATGAGGAACATCTGTCGAAGCCGATGTGCATTTCCTTTGTTACTTTATTATTGTCTTAAGAGTTTCCTGGGGTATTGAAAGGTTAGTGATTTGCCCAAGATCACTCAGCCGGTATGTGTCAGAAGCTATAGCATATAAACTTGGAGAACTAGTGGAGGAGAGAAGGGCCTGTTGTGCATGGTTCATGGGGTCATGAAGAGTTGAGCACGGCTGAACAACCAAAAAAAGCTCTAGCATCCTTAGCCAAGATAGTGGAGCCTCTTAGACATGGCCAACTTGGAACAACTTTTCATCAGTCATCATTGTCCTTGTCATCATCATCATCAACAACAAAGCACTTGTTAATAGGCTACCTGTGTATGACATTGTATGAGGCAGTTGACTCAGAGTATGGTGTAGACTTGATACCTAATTTACAGAAGATCATAAGCTGTCCTACTGCTCTGAAGTCCAACCACAGTAGTAGCAGCCATTCTAATGACTCTCATAATCTAATTCTAAGTCATGGAATATTGTAGAGGCAATCTAGTCAGCCCCTAATCAAAAGATGGTTTCCCCTAGACAATTCTTTTTTTTGAGGGGGGAAGGCAGGGCAATTGGGGTTATGTGACTTGCCCAAGGTTACATAGCTAGTAAGTGTGTCAAGTATCTGAGGCCGGATTTGAACTCAGGTCCCGCTGACACGGGGGCTGATGCACTACCCACTGCACCACCTAGCTTCACCTAGACAATATTCTTGACAAGTCATGAAGCCTGGGCTTGAAGACTTCCTATAGTGGGAAAGTTCCACTAGCTTCATACCTCTCCCCCTTTAGGGAGGAAGACCATATTTACCCATTCCTTTCAGTGGACTAAGGAACTGAGGCTCAATGAAGCTGAACCACTTGTCCTTCCTACTCATAGCACAAAGATGTCACAGGGTTAAAATAGGATAGTGTCAGGAAACTATCTCAGAGAGGGAAGGAGAGAGAATTCACAGCCAAACTCCTGGACCAACTTCTAGGAAGTCTGCCTTATTCTCTAATAGGCCTGAACCTCAGATCTGCTATGGGTAATGCACCTGTTTTTGGCTATAAATGATCTCCTTCTTGTCTGGTGCAGTATATGCTATTCCATCTCACATCTTCATACCTTTGCACAGATTGTCCCTCATTCTGGGACTCCTCTGTCCCCTCACCTCCAACTCTTAGACTCCCAAGCTTCCTTCAAAGTTCAGCTACCTCTTACATAAGGCTTTTTCTGATTCCCAATATTGTTAGGTCTCCCTCCTGATATTACTTTGCATATATTATCTATTGACTTACTTGGGGACACATCATTTTCTCCTAGTAGAACATAAGCTTCTTCAAAGGCAAGGACTGTTTTTGTTTTTGTCTTTGGATCTCAGCACCTAACACAGTTCCTGGCATGTAGTAGGTGTTAAAAAAAGGTTTGTTGAGTGAATGAATATGAATAAATGATCCTATAAGTGCTGGGTATCGGGAACAAAAAAAGAGGTAGAAGACATAATTCCTACCTCATGGAACTTCAACTTGAAACGCAGGATTAGATAGAGCAGAAAGAGCCCTGGTCTTAGAGCCGGAAGACCTAGGTTTGGGTCCTAGCTTCAATTTATATTGGCATGTGGCCCTGGGGGAGTCATCTAGTGTTTCTGAGCATTGGTTTCCTTATCTGTAAGAGAGGGATAATAATCCTGGCATTACCTACCTCATAGGTTTGTTGTAAGGACAATACTCTGTAAACCTAAAATGACTATTGAAATGTGAACTATGAATGTTGTTATTAGTGAGGAATGGGGAAGCAGGGAGCAATAAAGACTCAAATCAGGAAACTTCTATCTCTCTCCAATGTTCTGACCTTGAGTCCATGATGCCATCCTACTTTTCTAGATCACAAGATCATAAATTTAGAGCTAGAAGAGACCTTAGAGGTTACCTAAATCAACCCCCTTCATTTTACAGGTGAGAAAACTGAGGCCCAAAGAGGTTAAGTGACTTAATTGACGAGGCAGCTAGGAGCACTGGTCCTGGATTCAGGAAGACCTGTGTTCCAATCTGGCCTCAAACACTTAACCAGCTGTGTGACCATGGGCAGGTCACTCAACCTCTGTTTGCCCCTAGCCTTCACTTCTGGTCATCATAGATTATTCTTCCACTTGCCCCGTGAATAGGAAAATATATAGATCTCACTTATTTTACTTCTTGGAATACTCCCTGGTAGGAAGGACTCTTCATTTGTTCATCCATCCATTCATTCATTCATTTCTTTAAAAATTTCTTGTGCTGCTAAATGCTTTGGGCTTATCCATAAAGCTAGACTTGTCCTCACTTTTGTGTTTCTCTTACTTAATAAAAGATACAGGAGTCACAAGAAAGAAAAATGCCCCTTCTATTCCACATCTGTAAATGCGTCTTTCAAATTTGTTTTCTATATTCTATTAAAATGAGCTCCTCTGACAACATTCTGGCATGGAATACTGCAGAACTGAGAAGAGCAGAAAGATTGATCCTCCATAAATCAGTATGTTTCACTCTAACAAGTAATTATGTGATTGAAACAAGCACTATAAAATGGGCCGGCAACATCTCCGACTTTTGTGGCTCTCAGAATAATAGGACTAAACTTTAGTATCAGATGGTTTGTATTTGGTGCTTTTTTTTCAAACAAAAATAAATCATCTAAATCCATGAAAACATAAAGTACAACTGGCAATACAGATGAAAAAGAAGAAGAAAAGGCAGCAGCAGCAGCAGCAGCAGTGAGCGTGATGCATTGAAATTCTCCTCCCAAACAGAGCCATGCTCTCTACCCCAAGAAAGGGCACCTTCAGGCTCCCTGAAAAGATTAGGATGACGCTTTCTCACATCCTCAGTGCCTGGCACACAGTAGGCTCTTAGTGAGAGCCTACATGAACGAATGAATGAATGAATGGGAGAGGTGCTGGTAATGGGAGCATCCTTGTTGGAAGGGGCATCCGAGCTGGAAGATATACTGATATCCTGGCATTCTACTAAATTTTTCCTTTTTGGGGGGTGATCATGGTAGTAGAGTATAGACTTATACCTTTATGAATGTAGGGATCTCATGGTGTGAAAACTACCTCCAATATAGTCTTAGTTGTCTGGGGCCATAACAGGTTGAATAATTTGCCCAATTGTCAACACAGCTACATCTTTCTGACTCCAATGTCAGACCACTATCCACGATGCCATCCTACTTTTCTAGATCACAAGATCATAAATTTAGAGCTAGAAGAGACCTTAGAGGTTACCTAAATCAACACCTTTCATTTTACAGTTGAGGAAACTGAGGCCCAAAGAGGTTAAGTGACTTGAAGCAGCTAGGTGCCACAGGGGATAGCGCGCTGGTCCTGGAATCAGGAAGACCTGTGTTCCAGTCTAGCCTCAAACACTTACCAGCTGTGTGCAGGCGGGTCACTCAACCTCTGTTTGCCTCAGTTTCCTCAACTGTAAAGTGAGGATAATAATAACAGCACCTACCTTATAGAATTGTTGCAAAGGAAATCATTTTTGTAAAACTCTCAGCATAGTGCCTGGCACACAGTAGATGCTATATAGATGCTTATTCCCTTCCCTCTCCATTTCCCCTTGTCCAAGATCACATAGGTAATAAAGTAGCAGAGCCAGAATTCCGACTCAGGACCTCTGACTCCCTGTCCGCTGCTCTTCCCACCATACCTTTGACATCATGGGGAGATTTGAGACTTTACCAAACTAGAGGGCAAGGAGTGGGTCCCGTAACTGTCATTTCCAAAAAAACCCAAGCTAGGGACTAGCAGAGTTACCCTAGAGGTTGACCACATCAGCATGGGTTGCAGCAAAGAAGGGAGGTGCCCTGACAGTTCTTCTTTTGGCCAGCCAGATGTCTTTCTTTGCCTTGCTGACTCCTGGGCCGATGATGAGCAAATGGAGTGTCAGGCATGAGGAAATGTTTATTGCAGAGTTATAAACCTTTGAAAACAGGGCGTTGATGGTGGAAATGGAAACACATACAGACCATTAAGTGTAATGGCCTGCCTGGGACGGCTGGGCTGCAATAGACATAGATCATATTTGCTGATAGGATACAGAAGTTGCCAGGCTCTGCAGACCTGTCCAAACACTAGTGGCCGAGTAACTGGGACAGTGACTCTTTTCCCGCTTCTTAACCCCCTCCAAGGTGAATTTCCTAACCTGTGCACCTCCTTGGTAGCCACTCTGGTTAAAGTACCCAGTGAAATCTGCTCCTAGAGTCTGTGTCCTGAGGATAGGTGTAGGGCTCACAGCAGAAACAAAGATTTTGAACAATAGGCAAGATATCCATCTTAAATCATAGGATCATAGACTTAGAATGGGAAGCCATTTAGAAGTCACCTATTTCAACACTCAGGTTCGGAGATATACCCAAGGTCACAGAGGTAGTAAGCAACAGAGTTGGGGCTCAAACTCAGATCCTCTGACCCCATTTCCAGTTCTCTTACCACTGTACCATGATGCAGTTCAAAGAAAGACCATCCCATCCATTGATGGTCAATCTGTTCATCATCTCGGTCCCAGCGTTCTTGCCCAGTAAGGAAAATGGTGATCAATGTACCTAGCTAGAGGCCTGAGGAGCGTTAAACCTGTAATTTCTGAACCCATCTCTAAGTTTAGCAATGGTGGCCGGACAGCCCAAGGGAGCTATCCTGGTCATGGGTCTCCATAAGAAATGCAATCCAGGATGATGGCTGCCATCTACCCGTTAGAGTGGAGGCTGATTTGCACAAGATTGCTCAAATATTCTTCCACTCTCCCCCAAGGGGCAGCTGCACTGAAGAATTCTTATCTGATGTACTGTGGCCTCCCACTAACCACTTGCCATTATTACCATTTCTGATTTAGTAGTTAACACAAGGCCTCCCCTGGCAGCCCTAGAGAGCAGACTCAAAATGAAACAAAACTGTAAATCTGCAATTATTATCTTTTCTTTTCTTCTCCTCTCCCCTCCCCACCCCCCATCTTTTTGGCAGACAGATGACATGAACAGGACTTAGGGAGTTAATATCTGAAGTGCCTTTTTTTTTAATAGGACCAGCTTCCAGTTTCTCCATCTTTTGTGCAAGTTTAATAAAATAAATTTTGAATATCAATAAAGTGCGTTCTATTTTTCTTGGCATGTCCCTGCCTTGCTATATCCTTCTATTGCAGAAGTCATGCCAGAGGGAGATCACTTTTCCACAGTCCATTGAAGTGGTGCCATAAGGCCTGGAGATGATTGGCTAAAATGCTCCAAAGGTATTCAAATTTCTTTAAAGAAGAAATTCAATTTATGTGCATTTATATTACAATGTCTGTCAGGAAGAAAGGTTATAATCACCAGCATATTTTAGATTTACATTTTCTTCTGTACATGAGGTAATGGTATTAGAAGTAAACTATGAGGTTTAGAGTTGAATTGGATGTATGGCCCTATTTTCATTGCTGCTAAAAGCATGTTTTTGAAGTTCTCAAGGAGAGCATATGTTAGCATATGTTAGGGAAATATCAAGAACAGGAGGCTGGGTGGTTGAGTTTAAAATATTTGTCTTTCTCTTTGGCCGCCCCATGTGCAATGCAGAGAGTCTTTCCTCTTCCTCAGTTCAAGTGAAATGAGTTTAGGGGTCTCAGCACCTGAGATGAGATTTAGGGCTAAGGCAAAATCTAACTTGGTGGGGTCCAGTAGGAGCCTCCTCCCTTCTCTCCCAGCTCTTATCCTGGAGCTATCCAAACAGCCTATCTCCTCATAAGCTCAGCTCTAGTGGGGTTGGGGATGGGGAGGGGTATTCACCACATATCATCCCTGCTGAGGAAATCCTCAAGCTATTGCACTTCTCATAATAATGATAATAATAGCTAACACTTATATAGTAATTTGTGGGCAGCTAGGTGACACAGTGGATAGAACACCAGACTTGGAGTCAGGAAAACCTGAGTTCAAATCCAGCCTCAGAAAATTGGGCAAATCATTTAACCCTATTTGCCTCAGTTTCCTCATCTGTAAAATGAACTGGAGAAGGAAATGGGTAAACCACTCCAGTTCCTTTGCCAAGAAAATCCCCAAAAGGGGTCATGAAGAGTTGTACACAACTGAAAAATGACTAAACAAACAAATATAGCTATATAAAGTTTGCAAAGCATTTGATAGACCTCATTTTATCCTCATTACAACCCTGTGGGGTAAGAGCTATTATTTTCCTCATTTTAGAGAGAAGGAAACTAAGGCAGAAAAGGGTTAAGTGGCTTTCCTAGGATAGTACAACTAATATGTCTGAGGCAGGATTTGAACTCAGCTTTTGCTGACTCCAAGTCCAATGTTCTGTTCTACCCACCATGCAACACTAGTCCTCCGATATGCCCCCTGTACCGAGCTTCTTAGAGGTGAGCAGCATCCCTCATAAGTGTACAGTGGATTTCCTGGTTTGACTATTTTGACTACAGGGAAACAGGATGGCATGGTAGAATGACACTTGGACCTGGAGTCGGGAGAAACCTGAGTTCAAATCATGATTTGGGCAGCTATTAACTGTGATTCTGACTGTCATTTGTATCACCGAGCCTTAGTTTTCCCATCAGTAAAATGGAAATAATATTCATACCTACTTCATAGAGTTTTGAGGACAGTGTTTATAAACCTTAAAGTGATATATAAATGTGAGTTATTAAAACTGATAGCTCAATTTAGGCAAAATGGTTCATCCTATTACTATGTGTAGGCAAAATTTGAAAATAAGTCCCAATTTCCAAGAAATGTTCATACCCAAGTATAAAAAATGGAATGCCTTAGAAATGATCTGTGAAAAAATATCTGTTTTCTAATGCATTTTCCTTGGGAATTCAGATGGAAACTATTTCTACTTTTTTATTTTCCCAACAATCCACCAAGAAGGATTTTGGTGTCCCATCTCTTGAACGGGTTTTCAAAAGGCTTCTCGAAGTGCTGTTTTAGATTATCTCACAAGTTACATTTTTGACTCCAAACTTTAGATTCATGTCTTTTGGTTTTCCTTTACAATCTCATAGGTATCACCAAGACTCGGTAGGTCAGAATTCATGACTGGAATATAGCCATCCAAGTTCAAAAGAAACAGATCTACAAGAGATGTAGCAGGTAGATAGGTCAAGAATGGAGACCTCTGGTTCAGTCAGTCAATAAACATATAATAAATGCCAGAAGGAAGGAAGGGAGGAAGGAAGGGAGGAAGGAAGGAAGGAAGGAAGGAAGGAAAGAAAGAAGGAAGGAAGGAAGTAAGGAAGGACGGAGGGAGGGAGGGAAGGTAGGAAGGAGGGAGGGAGGGTGGTTGGGGGGGAGGAAGGAAGGCAGGAAGGAAGGAAGGGAGGAAGGAAGGAAGGGAGGGAGGAAGGAAGGAAGGGAGGGAGGAAGGAAGGGAGGGAGGAAGGAAGGAAGGAAGGAAGGAAAGGAAGGAAGGGAGGAAGGAAGGAAGGAAGGAAGGGAAGGAGGAAGGAAGGGAGGGAGGGAGGGAGGAAGGAAGGAAGGAAGGGAAGGAGGAAGGAAGGAAGAAAGGAAGCAAGGAAGGAAGGAAGGAAAGGAGGAAGGAAGGAAGGGAGGGAGGGAGGAAGGAAGGAAGGAAGGAAGAAAAAGACAATTCCTGCCCCAAAGGAGCTTACAATCTAGTGGAGAAGATTACACACAAAAGAAAACTGAACAGGGTGGGAAGAAGATACCCAGTTAGGGGTAATTACAGAGTCCAATCCAAAGAATTCAGCCGGTGGGAAATTAAGTTGGCTGGTCTGGGAGCCCTCTTTAAATGGAGGCTTTGGGAGGAGCTCTTTGCTCTACCCTCCGGTCAACTATTCAGAGAGGCAGAGGGTATTGATGAGATGTGAGCACAAAAGCTGTTGCACTCACAGGATGATGTGATTTTTGGTGACGAGCTTTCCTGGGGACATGGTGGAATCCAGTCCAAGTTGTTCAGAACAGAAGAAAGGATACTTAGTAAGAAAGAGCATGGTATAGTGGAAAAGAATACTCAGACCAGACTAAAAGGACTTGGGTTCAAATTCTGCCTCTGCCTCTTACTACTTGTGAGACCTTGGTCAAGTCATTTGGGACTCAGTTTTCTCATCTGTAAAATGAGTTAGTTGGCCTCTGAACTAGATGTCTTCTGAAAACCCTTCCAGCTTTAGACTGTGATCCCACGAAGCATGGTAGAGAGTATTTGCTAGAAAAGACGAAAGAACCAGACATGTTTTGATCATGGACTAGACTCTAGAGCAAACCTAAGGTTCCTTCCTGTCCCAAGATTAAATGATATCAAGCTTCTAAAGAAAAAAATCATAGAGCTAGAGATCAGAAGCCCAGTCTAAAGCCTCTCCTTTACTGTGTGACCTCAAGCAAACCTGTTAGCCTCTATGCATCTAAATTCCCTCCATAATAAAGAAAGCAAATGATACATACCTCTCCCACCTGTCTCACTGAGTTGTCAAGGGGATAAAATGAGTTGATATAGGTGAAATCACTTCAAAACCCAAACAAACAAAACCTCCTCACAAGCGTGCAAACATTAAGTCTCGTTATTTCATTTTACCTTCTTTTGTCTTGGTGTTCTCTTTCCAAGTATCCGTAGACTTCTTTCTGTTGAGTCTCTTTTTACCTCCCTCCTTCTGGGCTCACTAATTTTCCTCTGAAGTACAGCCAGGTCACTGCCTTCCCCCTCCCTTCCTTCACAAAACACCAAAGAGCTGAGCTTACCATGACACTTCCCTATAAATTTTGGTTTCAAAGTACACAGTAACAAATACCCTCAACAAACACAGTGAAGCCTTCACCTCCCCATGGTTCGATGTCCATAAATTGGAACCTCAAAAGAGAATCTTTAAGTAAACTTGTTTTATATCTATTTCCCTCAGTCTTTGACTGACACTGTATTAGAGTGACCACCAGATTCTGGGGTGATATATCTAGTGATATAACTTGAGTTTTACCATAGAAGGCCTCATAGAATAGCCTAAGGGCCCCCAATAGAGTATAAGCTTTCTGAAGGCAGAGACTTTCATTTTTGGCCTTGAATCCCTAGTGCCAAGCGTAGTGTTTGGCACATAGTTGGCCTTAAATAAATGGATGGAACAGAATGGAAGAATAGCCCCACCAGCCTGTTTCTGTTTGATGGAGTTATGGATCTTGGTTCCTCTTGGCTTTAGAAAGAAGATAGTTGTGGGGAGAGAGGAGATGAAGGAGGAAATGGTAGATGTATGGGAACATTTGTAAGTTAAAAAAAAAACCTTTCAAGAGATCAACATTCCTATCTCAAATTAAACCCTATCCACACAACTGTATTTCTAGCCCACAAAGTTTAAAAAAAAAGAAAGAGAAAATATCTGAGGAAAACGATGAATTTCTAGAAGCTTACATACAAGAGTCTGAAAAGATCTTGTGCAGTGTGATTAAATTAAGAGAAAGTATTCTGAGATACAAAACACTCCTGCCAAATTGGATTCTCGTTCCCTGTGTTGTTTTTGGAAGGAGAACAGGACCTTGCATGTAAAGTTCTAGCAGAGATAAGTCACTCCAAAGAGCTGCTTGCAAACTTTCCATGTCACACCAAATGGGGCCTCATTTTGTTCTTGAAACTCATTTGAGGAAAATGTCCCCAATTCTGCTGTCCAAGACTTCAAGCTAGCCAAATCCCATTGGCAGGATGGCCTTGGCTCTTGGATAGGGAGCAGCTGTGGGCTTCATTGCACTAAAAAGGAAAAAAATACAACTGGTCTTCCTGAACACTAGTTTTTGCTTTGTCTGGGCCTCAGTTTACCCTACTTGAAAGAAAGTGCTCAGATTTTGCAAAGGTCAAAGATCCTGCGTTGAGATAGGAAGGCTATTACTTGTGGCAGCTCCCTCAACACCGGTTCTAAAGGAAGTATTTCATAAACATTAAGGCTATAGAAAGGCAAACAATTACCTGTTTTTTGGACACAAACAGAATCATACATGTTGATAGTTAAGGTTTCAGTGGGGGAAGGGGTCATGTTCTCACCTTTAGAATAAGACTATCCAATCACTCAGTTAACCAGCAGTTTTTGAGTACTTCTAGTATGGCAGATTCACAGAAGTCAGCTAATCATGTTTCAGTTTGATTTTGGCACCTACAGTGGGGACTCAAGACCATAGGCACTGGTCCCAGAAAACTAACGAACCCCAAATTTAATTCAATCTGACAAACATTTGTTTATTAAGAGCCTATTACACGCAAGCCAGCATGGAGCTGTGGAGAGGGGACGGGGGAGGGAGGGAGGGAGAGAGAGAGACAGAGAGAGAGAGACAGAGAGAGAGAGACAGAGAGAGAGAGAGAGAGAGAGAGAGAGAGAGAGAGAGAGAGAGAGAGAGAGAATGAGATAGAATGAAAGAGAGAAATAGCCTCAAAGACAAGAAGACCTGATTTCAAGTCCTACTTCTAATATGGGTTGGCTATTCGACTCTGAGCAAGTTGCTTAATCTTTCAGTAATCCAGGCTATTCTCTAAGACAGTACGTTTAAAATGAAGTGCCAATGAGTTTCCTTACATCAATGAAATCATTGGTCCAGACCCCAAAATAAAAATAAGCATGTTGACATACCTAGCAGAGGTACCTGCTCATGGGAAGTCAGTCTCAGAAATCAGTAAGGGATCCTAAATCATCCTAATCTTGGTCACTCCTAGTGCCAACCCCAGTTCTACCTGGCTAGGTGCATATGGTGATTGTTCCATGAAGTCGTTCAGGGATTAACTGGTCTTTGCTAAAGTTATCCTCCAGCACCTCAGCATGCCCCAGAGGTAAGCCTGAGTTCCCAAATGCTTTGGAAGGCAAGCACTATGTCTGACAGGTCTTACCAAGTTGGACACACTTCTAGTTTGGATGCAAGATCATGCATATTTGCCAGGGGAGGAACAGTTTAGCTAAGTTAGGAGACACATATCCCCGGGGTGGCCACAGGCTGATAAATTTCTTGGCCAAAACAATTCTTGAAGACTCTCTCCAGATTGGTTATTAGGCTGGGGATGAGACCAGTGGAGAAAGTTGGGTTACTAATGGCATGGCAGATGCAGCCTTGAAGTAACTGACCCCATGAAGCATGTTCAACCAGCTCACAGGAACAACTTTCTGATGGTGCCATAGGAGGAGAAAAGATTAACTTTGTTGCTCTTGGCTTCTAGAAATGATCTCGGCTCTGAATTAATTTTTATTTTACATGAAACTTCCCATTTTTTACAGGCTGATTTCCCAAAGATCTGTCTTTATTGAGTATTGGATTCTTATGGCAAGCCATTTTTAATTTCCTTTAAATAAAACATCAGATTTTAAAAATATATGCTTTTGCATGAAGAGACTTGATAGTTATCACATTCACTCATCTTAAGCCATTCACCAAGAACAAGCAATGGCTTTCTTTTTCACCTCTAGGACAAAATATAAACTCTTCAGCTTAGCATTTAAGCCCCTTAACAGTCTAGCTCCTCCCTAACTCTTTGGACTTATTGCATGTGACACTGCTTTATTCATTCTATGTTCCAGTCTGACTGATCGACACAATGGTCCCCAGACTTAGCATCTGATCTTCTTCCTCCTTGCCTTTGTGAGAACTGACCTCTTCCTCTCCTCTTCGTAGAACCCTCTGAGTCTTTCAAAATTCAGCTAGCACACTGCCTTCTCCAAAAAGCCTTTCCCGATCTCCAGAGATTGTTGTTTCTCCTTCTTTCTCATCATATCATATACATCATTATCAGTTCCCATGTACTCGTCCCTCCCTCAGCAGAATGTAAGCTTCTTGAGGGCAGAAACTATTTCATTTTTGTCTTTGTATCTCCAGTGCAGAGAACAGAACCTTGAATATTTTTTTGGTCTGACCTTCTGTGTCATTACTGTAGAGAACTCTTGAACCAATAAAGGTAGCATTTGCTCTGCAATGTGGAGTCTTAGAACTAATTAAGCAATAAACATTGATAAATTAGCCTCTATTATGTGCCAGGCATTATGCTAAGCAATGGGGATACAAAAGGATTCAAAAGATTGTCTCTGCAGTCTAGGACCTTTTGATCTAATCGAGGGAGACAACATGCAAACCAATCTTTACCAGCAAGCTAAATAAAGGATAAATGGGAAATAATTCATAGAGGGAAGGTGCTGGAATTAAGAGGACCTGGGGAAAGCTTTCTTTAAAAGATGGGATTTTAGTTGATATGTAAAGGAACTCAGTAGGTGGAATTGCAGAAATAGTGCATTCTAGGTGTGAGAGACAGTCAGAAAAAATGCCTGGAGCTGAGAGATGGAGTATCTTGTCTGTGGAACAACCAGGAGGCCATTGTCACAGGCCCAAAGAGTATAGGTAAGGAGAAAGGTGAAAGAGACAGGAAAGGTAGGAGGGGACTAGGTCATGAAGGGCTTTGAATGCCAAATAGAACAATTTGTATTTGATTTTGGAGGCACTAGGGAGCCACTGTGGTTTAGTGAGTGTGTGCGTGTGTGTGTTGGGGGGCGGGGTGACATGGTTGGCCTTGTACTTTAGGAAAATCATTTTGGCGACTGAATGGAGAATGGATTGGAGGGAGGAAAGACTTGGAGCCGGCAAATCTTGTTGGGTCCTTGAGAGTTGCCTGAGTTTCTAAGAGGTTAAATTAGCCCAGGGTCACAAAGCCAGAATTATGTCAAAGGCTGACCTGAACCAAGGTCTACCTGATGCTAAGGCCATGTCTCTATCTATCACAGCACATTGTCTCTCACCTTGCACACAATAGTTCCTTGGTTGTTGAATTGAATCGAATTGAAGCCTGTTACAATGGATGGGGTTGATGTAGCGATTTTTTACTGAAGTTCATCAAACCTTGGTTTGTTCTGATGATTCAACACAGTCCCAGGACCTTTCTCAGGCTTTGCAAACCAGATTACAAATGTCTCTCCCACTCAAGTCAACCAATATGCATTTAGTGTTTACTACATTATCAGGCACTGTGCTGAGATGGGGTTACAAAAAAAAGGCAAAAACACACTCCCCCACCCTCAAGGAGCCCATAGTCTAATGGTGGAGCCAAGAAGCAAACAACTTCATACATACAAGACAGATACGGAGCAAATGGAAGATCATCTCAGAAGGAAGCCACTTGCAGTGATGGGCAAGCCCCCACCCTCAATCCCTAGCCAGTAGTGATGTTTCCCCTCTGCTCATACACTTAGAAGCTGTGGAGGCTCATTCAGAAGAGTATCGTAGGATAGGGGAGGTTGTGGAGATTGCATTAAGGAGAAAGAGGAAGAGAGAAGCCAAACTGCAGAGCCAAAACAGTTAAGCGGTGAGAGGGTACATGAGGTGCAATGCCAACTTATGGTGAAGTGACACATGTTTCTGCTTTAAATGATCGGTTTTTACTTTTAATGTTGAAGGTTAAAATTAAATGCATTAGCATAGATCAGTTTACAGGGATTTGGGACATCTGTTTTGGAAATGTAAAACAAAACTGAGCACCATTAGATGTATTACCAGAATTGGAGCAAAATATCAATAACAGCCTGGGACCACTCCATGCTACCTTTGTGCTTCAGCATTCATCACCCATAGCGAGAAAACCTGCTGGCCAGAGAGAGTACCCAGCTGCCTACAAAAAAGAAAAAAAGGCACAAAAACAAAACAAATCCAAAGTGAACCTGTCCTCCCCACCTCCCCCACCAAACAAGGAAGGAGACAGGGGAAATATTCTAGCCTTTTTAGTGGCCGGGTACCAGATGCCAGCTTGACCCCTTCTGTCATGATGAAGATGGATAATCAGCTACATTGAGGGCAACCTGCTGAGAAGCCTGATGCTTTGAGTTGCCTCCAAGGCCGTCCCTCATGCCCCAAGGCAACTTGCTCCCTGAGAGCTACATGCTGCCCTCTGAGAACCAGCCAGAAGAGAGACAACTGGCAAGTTAGCTTATTGCCTCAATAATGAGCAAATGCTTTCTGGTTTGCTATTTACACTGCTCTTTGGGAGAGAAAACAAGTCTTCCAACTGAAGTACTCCAATTTCTACTATTTATCCAAGATTACACATATAATCCCATAATAAAACACCATTCCTGCCCAGAAAATGGAATGATTGCCTACAGATGTGCCCAAACCAAAACATCTGCACATCCAAAATGGCCACCGGCATGATATTTTATCTACTCTGGGCTGATAACCCAAACAGCTAATTACCTTCTGAAACATTCTGGGTGGAAATCCTAGCTAGGGAACCCTGCTGAGGGATGAGAAACATCCTAATGACAGTTGTGACATGCTGTGTGTATGCCGCCTGAGAGAGGAGGCCACCCCATGTCTGACTTCAAGTAACACCTTGTAGGCTGATGAAGTTTGGGCCCAAACAACAGGCACCCACAGACATGTGAAAAATAAAATGCTTTTCTGATGGCGCCTGGCACTGTGCCAGGAAAATACTTCATCTGAGTTTTTATTCAGCTAACAAATGATGTGTGTCTGGCTTTCTCCTGCTACTTAAGTGCATAAGTGCACCAAAGTTTTCTTGGTATCCATTTGGAATGGGGACATCATAGTCAAACACTTTTAGTTATAGAAGTCTTTACCCACCTCTAGTTCACCATAGCAAGCTGTCAATTATTTGATGGCATTTGCTGGTATCATATAATCATCTTTGCACTGGTTTGATTTGTCTGGCAATATACTGCTTAAGGATGTAACCTAATAACCAAGACAAACAAGAAGTCTGTTTATTATTACTTTTGATAGAAAGATTCATAACATCTCGTAATACGTTTGCGTTTTTTTTATTCTGTCTGGCTACTAGACACTGAAGCCTTTGGGGACTTTTATTAAAGTGCATTCAGCCCTTCTTTAGGATGAGGTTAATGCTGGATTTATGCCTCCCTAGAACACCATGCGCAAAGCTAAAATCATGCTTGTTTAGTACTTGATTCACGTACCAAACTGTTAGCCATAAAAATTCAGCAAGCACAAACTAGAGCTGAGGGGTTCGAAAACAGGAAAAAGTGAGCAATTTCTCAAAGTTTAGCAAAGAGTTTGGGACTTCATTTTGAGGGCTTCATGGAGAAGAGAAAATATGTGCAGCTTTAGCAGTGGTTTCCTTTGCCAAAGCAAAGCCCCTCCATCTTTCATTTGCATAGAGAACCATCAGGATACAACAGGTCCAAGCCAGGGCTCTTGATGCTCAAGAGACACAGACCAGAAAACTTGGCTGGAAATTCTGTACCAAATTCTGCAGATGAGGGCTTTATGCAAGGTCACATTCTCTTCTTATTTATCTTTAATAACCTTCAACCAGAAAACAACAATGGTATACAACCTTTGAATAAAGCTTGAATAAAGCCTGGGTAAAGACAGAGGAAGACTTCTGGGCAAGGGCTGTGGGATCTACACCAGATGGTTCCAGTAAGAAGGAGATAAACATTTCAAGGCAGCTTCCCGATGGTTGGCTGGACAGCAAGGTGGCTGGGAGACAGCATGCATGTTTCTTACACGTGTTGGCAATGTGGCTCCAAGAGTGGAAATGACCTAGGAAGACTAGCAACTCTAGAAAATAGTCCATTTCCATCTTATGGGCAGGTCCTCTGCTTGTTCAAGAAGCTGCTCCCCAGATGATGAAAAGTAGACACTCCTGTTCCCCACTCCCCACTCTCAACCCACCAGAGGTCAGAGGGCTTGAAAATCTTTCAAGGGTCTTCTCACCTCCAATCAGATCTCAGAAACCAATACAATAGCAGGAGAAGACATTGGGAAGTGCAAGGAAATCCAGAGAAAACTCTAAAGTCCTCACCGATCCACCCTAACCCTAACCTGTACAAAAGCTTCCAAACTAAAGTAGTGAAATGAATATCTTCAAGCCTCTCTCTCTCTCTCTCTCTCTCTCTCTCTCTCTCTCTCTCTCTCTCTCTCTCTCTCTCTCTCTCTCTCTCTCTCTCTTCCCCCCCTCCCTCCCCCGCCCCCACTAACGGTTTGGGAATAGTCCAGAAAGCATCCAAAAGACAGAGAGATGGAGGAAGGAGGAGGAGACTCCAATGACTTCCTTCTGGTGATTATCTCCAATATAGTCTATATATACCTTGTTTATATATAGTTGTTCACACATTGGTTCCACCAACAGAATGTAAACTCCTTGAGGGCAGGGACCTTTTTTTCTCTTCCTTTTCATTTTCAGCACTCACCACAGTGCCTGAATCATATTGAGACCCAATTCCTGGATCCTCCTCAAAGTGAACGATAAAACTATATAACTGAGAGTTAGATATATTGGCTCAATGTTCTCTATTCAGACACTCATAATCACTTTATGAGAAATTCATTAGTAGCTGGCATAAGTGATACCAATGAGCAATATGTCTTCTTTACCACGCCTCCCTCCCCTCTCTTTCTGCCCACCAGACCTACATAGATTCCTGCTCTTGGCATGATTGCCAGGTATAAATTTAGCTTATGGAAATTCCCAATAAAGTTAATTAAGGGAGAAAAATTCTCTTCCAGGCCACTCCCTCTCCATCAGGCCACAGTGAAAAGTATGAATTTAGAGAAATGATTGTAGGATTATAGTTTTAGAGATAAAAGTGAACTTAGATGACATGTGAAATACAATGAAAGGTACTTTATGCCTCATGAGGCAGTAGAAAGAGTGATGGGTTTATATGGAAGGAAACAAACATTTATTAAGTGCCTACTATGTGCACCTAACAAATATTATCTCATTTGATCCACATAATAACTCTGAAAGGCAGGTGCTGCTATTACCCCCATTTTACAGTTTAGGAAACTGAGGCAGACTAAGGAGAGGTGGCTTGCCCAGAGTCACACAGCTAGTAATTGTCTGATGCCAGATTTGAACTCAGGTCTTCTGACTTCAGTCTCAGTGCTATATAACCTGTATCACCTACCTGCCTCTTTTGGACTGTGCTCAAATCTCAGCTCTGACTCTTACTACCTATGCGACTATAGACATGTCCTTTGCTTCTCTGGACCTCAGTTTCCCCATCTATAAAAATGAGACGTCTGGACTAGATGGCCTCTGAGGTCCCTTCCATCTCGAAATCCTGTGATCTCTACATACCAAAAGAAAATTAGAGCCAGTAAGTGCTACATGGGGACTAAGTAGCCATGGCACGAGCTAGGGACCCTAAAGAACTATTTTCACAGGTTTTGGTGTTCTCTTTCAAAATGCTTTTTGTTTTTACATCACAGTAATTTCTGGATGGAACCCCATCTCTTACCCACCCGTCAGCCCCAATTAAAACCTCCTTTGTTCCAAAGACAAAAGGTGCAGATAGAACCCACCACACTTTGCCAGGCCATCCAATTACTCTTCTTTCCGCTCCTCTCTCTCTTTTCTAGTCCCTCTGGGAGAAATAGGGCCTAAAGGGACACCTTTCTTCCTCACTCACCATGGTGTCACAGGTGCAAACTTGTTATCTGTGTGCAGAGTGTAGAGGGCAAGGAACAGTCCCCTTTGGATTCCCATGTCTACATTCAATAACAAATCTATTGTTCAACTGGGGAATTATTTTTGGGTGCCAATTTTACTTCTGGTGCACATCTCCATCATGCCTATTAAGCACGTACTAGGGTGGGATATTGCTTAGCTCCACTGGATGAGAGGCCCTATACAAATGGGGAAAGGAATGAAGTGAGGTAGGTATACCTGTACCCGGTACATAGCCAGCTACCCAAGATCCAGGCTAGAAACATATATTAATTAACCTGATACCTTACTTCCGTTCAATTCCACTCAATAAACATTTATTAAGCACCTACTATGTGGTTTCAGTAAGCCATTTATAATAGCATAATCCCACCCAATGGAATTCAGTATGAGGACACCATCTGAAAGGGACTGGTTATTGAAATCCCCCCAAACCCCAGGGCCCAGTGAATAGAACACTGGTTCTGGAGCCAGAGGTCCCAGAGTTTAAAGGGGTGGGGAACCTGCAGCCCCAAAGCCACATATGGCTCTCTAGGTCCTCTAGCACAGCTCTTCGACTGAATCCAAGCTTCACAGTGGATAGAGCCCTGGGCCTGGAGTCAGGAATCCCACCTCAGAAGCTTGCTACCTATATGACCCTGAGCAAGTCACTTACCCTGTTTGCCTCAGTTTCCTTGACTATAAAATCGGCATAATAATAATAGCACCTATCTCCCAGGATTATTGTGAGGATCAAAGAAAATAATATCTCTAAAGGACTGAGCACAGTGCCTTGTACTTAATAAATTTTTGTTCCCTTCTCCTTCAACTGTAAAAATGGAGGGATAGGACTCAGCCTCTGGGGTCCCATTCAGCTCTAGATTTATGGTCCTCTAGTGATAACATAGTCTGTATCTTGAGGATGGTATGATTATGTTATTTATGATATCTCATTTAGAGCTAACAGCTTTATCTTGCTTCATTTGCTTTTTAAAAATCTCCTCTCCCTGGCAGTGATGGCCACTCAAGATTCTCTAAAGAAACAGAAGAGAATGTCAGTCCTCAAAGGCTGGCCTACCGCTGAATGAGGCAGGTTCCAGGCACAAGAAGATTCTCTGAACTCCTCTGGCACGAGGAACATGGCCATGTTAGGATGTGTCAAGAGAGGATATCATTTAACTTTCTGGAGAGACAACGTGTTGTATTCAATTAGATCACGTGATGGACTTGGGAGTCAAGGAAGAGCTGCCAGGGTTCAAATACCGCCTCAGACATTTACTAGCTGAATCTATTTAAATACTAAGGTTTTTAAATTGGCCATGACTCTCCCCAGCAGCCTATTCTCTCATGACCCCCTTTCAATACTCCGACCACATTTTTACAGCATGTGAAAAATGGCTCAAAATTGCAATAATGCCTCAAGTAAGGAATGATTAAATTTGTCCACACAATTAATGTGGCGGTGATTGGCAGGAGGGAGGGGTGGAGGCCTGGGATGGGTGTTATAGAATAATCAACAATCAATGGTGGGAAGGTGACCTGACAACACAATCTTCTACAATCGCAATCAATATCACTCTGGCTGCTGCAGAGCCACTCTTGATAGGTGATGCTTCATCTCAATGGGGTTTATTCTTGTATAAATAGCTTAAATAAAGAGCAGGAGGAGAACACCCAGGGCTACTTTAAATTACATCCATATCATGCAAAAGCAAAAAAGTGAGTTCCACAGGGGAGAATCTGCCTCTCTGACCAAAACAAGCTACTTCTTTAAAAACCTAATAATTGGTTATTCACGCCCTCCACCACTCTACATTCCTCCACATCCCGATTATCATAACCATTTCCAATTTGACAGAACCTGAATACAGTAAATATGCAAGAGCTTATAATTTCCTTTGCTGCTAACTGGAGACTACATGAAGCAGTGATTTACTTGTTTGC
>NC_050575.1:151922147-151927147 GCF_011100635.1 Trichosurus vulpecula | reverse complement strand
ATATATATATATACATGTATTTATATATAAAAGACTATCCATCTTATTTCATTAATAGAAGCCATTCCTATATGTTAAGAGAAGGCATATTTGCTTTTAATAGTGTTATTCAACACTTGTGATTTTTATGGTTCACCACAGTAACAGGTGTTGTCTTGTACCCAGGGATGTAAAGTGTTAAGGGGGTAGTGGGGGTGGATTTCACAGACACCAAGCTGCTTTAACCACTGACAGCAGAAAGGAATTTTTTAAAAGCAATTTGGTAGGGTCAGTAAAAAGTAACCCAGGTCAAAAGAGCAAAGTGGTACAAAAAATTCTACCCATTGACAAATGAATATACTGGCTTGTGGATGGATGCACAAGGCGAATGCTAAACCACTGTTGTATGGAAACAAAAATATGGTGTCTTTGTGACACTTTTATAATAAGTTATTTCAGCTTGGTGAACACTCTAGTCTTCCATCCTCCCTGTATACTACTACTGCAGTACACATTAATGAAAACAAAAGGGTCCATTTTCATTGTAACCATGCAGTGGGGTTAAGCATTTGACCTCCAAGTATGGTGTACTTGTGCTCAATGGAAAGGTTCTTGACAATATAGACAAGAATGACTGCTGCCGGAGAAAGGGAACACAATTAAAAACAATCTAGGATGCTTGTTGTACAGCTGTTCACATTTCAGCTCTGCCTGACCTCTAAAGATGCTGCATGTTTAACGGAGACAATTTAAGATATTTTAGTGAGTTGCCAAACCATTCACTAGTACTATCCCTCCATCCTGCAACACCTGCTGTAAACATAAAGCATTTTAAAAGTAATGAGATGTTACGCTCGGAGAACTGCATTACTATGACTCTTCTGCTCCTTTTCATATAATTTAAGTGGTCTGAGAAGCAGCCAGAGGTCATATCTTGAGATGACCTAGAAGGGAATTTTCTACATTAAGACTGCTTTCCATTAAATGCTACCCATGAAAAGGTCTTATGCCATCTTTAATTTTAAAGATAATGGTAACAAATGCAAATAAGACACCCTCTCTGACAAAAAAAAGAAAGAAAAAGAAACAAATAAATTAAAGGGTCTTTTACTTTATCAAAAAATAAAACTGCAGTAGTTCATTTCCCATCTAAGGAAGGCAAACTACTGAGAAATGGCAATTCAAGTTAAAAACATTAAGCAAAAGAAAATATCATTTTGGGTATGTTTTGCTAGACCATATTTTTTTTTAAAGTGACACAAGCATTTTTCCCGATACAGCATAGAACACAGTTAAGATAAACCAATTCCAAGGTGAAAGATTAAGCATTTATCCAAATTTGGGGAAAAAAACTACTATTACCCTGCTTGCGTGATCTTGTTGGAGTCAAGAAAAGCCACTGAACCCTGACCCACCACCCTCCACTTTCCAAGTAATGGTATTCTTGGGAAGAAGTAGCAGTGAGATGAAGTGTGGCCTCCTTTGGAATAGACAATGGAAAGGGGCCAGAAGATGGCTGCGTGGGCTGACAACTGCCTTTAAGTGAACAAGGCCTCCTTCCACTTTCAGAGAGTGATAGTTCCCACTTCTCTGGAAGAAAGGAAGATAAACAGAGGTGAAACCAAAGGGAAAAGGTAGGCTGAATCTCAAACATAGTACCATGAAGGGAAAACATTGCTCATCAGATAGATTAAAAAACACACTTTAATCTCTAGGGTTCCTGGGCTTTGATGTTATAGTCAGAAAACTTAAGAGTCTACGAGATTTATAACATTTCTAGTGAGAACTGCTTGACATTTCAGAATTTTTCCACTGGAGATTAAGGTTTACTTTATCCCTGATGTTGAGAACATCAGACTTTTGAGCTTCATCACAGACAAGGGCATTTTCTTGTCACCCCATGCATCAAAACACCAAACTTTCAGTTATCAAGTTAAATTAATTTTCCAGTGAACAAAGCACCTGGGAATCATTCAATAATCACTGTTATTTTTTACTAAATAGCAATATGTCTTTCTTTTTTAAAGCCAGTTCTTAGAGAGAACACAAAAACTGATTTCAAATGTCTACATTAATCTCTATATTTTAAAAGACCAATTTATTTCTTAAGCTAAAATTAGGAGAAGTTAAATTGTTGGGGGAAGAATATAACAAATCTCTATCTCTAAGATCACAGCAACATTTCAATGCAAATCACTCAAAACACAGGCTTTTGAATGACTATGAATCACACAGAAAATTTTTGCTAGCACAATTTGAAAGAGCCCCTTGGAATGAACTCTTCTTCCAACAACTTCTTTCTTCCAACTAGAACTCATTCCCTTCTCCAAGGAAAACCACCTTAAAAGAAGTACTTCATGACTTAGAAGTCAATGAAGCTGGTTTCACCTAAACGAAGTATCAATGAAAGCAACTGAACTTTCTCCAATGCTACATGACTGATGTTCCTCCTGTCTCCAAAAGTGGCTCTGCCAAAATTAGAAATGGTTCCCCCCCACTTTCAAATGGTGAATATAACAAAAGAAAAGAATCTCAGGCCCACCCCTAGAGTCATGCCTAGCACCCTGTCCTTCCCTTTCTGACAATGATACTGTGGAGGTTAAAAGGGGTGACCCAGGACTGTGGGCCATATAATATTTTGTTTGATTTCAAACTCTTCCTGGTAAAACAAAACAAACAAACAAAAAAGCCTCATGGCCAACTTTCTGATGATTGAGCCACTTTCTGTCTTTTCTAATCCCTCCAGGTGGGATTTTCTCCCTTATCAAACTACCTTAGATTATACTTATTGTGTACATATTCAATATAGTCAGTATAAGGTAAGTTCCCTGGGCACTAGCACAGATTTGTTTTTGTCTTTGTATTCTCAGACTCTAACATCATACCACGTTCCCTAGTACCTTGCAAATAGCAAGGGCTAAATAAACGTTTATATAATTTAATTGAATCTTCCCATCCCTGAAATATCTTAAGATCAGTCCCTAAGTACCTCAGAAATCACATTGCTTCTGGCACAGACATATTCTATATGTGGTTTGATTAGGCCCAGACCCTCTTCCCAATTTGATTTTTTAGTGTTATTTCTACCCTCTCATACTGCACACTGGGTGATGAAGTGCTGAGCCCAAATGTAGTGGCTCCACTAATATGTATAATAAGAATAGCTTTCTAGAGCAACACTGGCAGAACTGTTTCATTTCACATCTGCTTGTTGTCTTTCCACTTTATAACTACTCAGGATGATCTTAGTTGAGTTTTATGCCAAACATTTTTTAGGCTCATTCTGATTTCTCTTCCATAGTTTTTTTTTTTTACTGTTTTGTAAGACAATATTGTTTATAATCTGTCATCATCTTCAATAATGACCTGCACATTGGCCAATATTCTAAACAGATGTTACCCTTGGCTACAATGCCTCTACACTTGACAAGAAGATTAAAGTTGCTGGCTGAGGTGGTTTCTAGATACTTTAGGCCTCTTCACTGTAGCAATTGTTTTATAATGGTTAAATGGCTAAAATAAATTATAATAATAAGAAAGATCCTCGCTTTTAGCAAAAAATAAACCAGTAATTATTAAAATATGTCTATTTCTTTAACTCTATAAACCTATATAAGAATAATCTGAGTGTAAATTATATCCTTGATGAAAACAAAAAAAGGAACAGAGAAGCTTTCCCAGATATTTTCCTATAATAAATTGTTTCCACATAGTTACATATTTGAGAGGTCTAACAACCACATGATCCTGCTTTGCTTATCATTTGGAAACTACAAAAAAAATTCGGCTTCAACTCAGTAAACCAAATCACAGTGTCAATAAGGCATTCCTCCAACAAGGTGTTTCTGATGCATATGTTAAGATCACTCAAGATTCTTTGATAGATACAACCACAAAGCAAAAAAACAAATGGACAAAAATTGTATCCCATTCAGAATAGTCCATTTGTAGACTGAGAAGCTGCAGCCTCTACAAGAACACCTCATTATTTCTTTTCTCCCTCTACCAGTAAAGGCAGAGATGGTGAGTATTGGCTAAGAGATTCATACTTGGTTAAGTACAATATGGCACTGAACATTTCTAGTGCAGAACCAACCAACTGATCAACGATTACTTAATCGGTGCCTAACATATGCCAGGAACTATGCTAGGCACTGGGGGTACAAACACAAAGAATGAAATAATTTCTATTACCAGAAGCTTATTCTAATGAAGGAGACAAGTACAGACATATATATGTAATAAATATTAAGCTAATAAATACACATATAGATTAAGAAGTTAAATATATGGTAACTTTAGAAGGAGAGGACTAGCAACTAGAAGATCTGGAAAGGCCTAGTGAAAAAAAGGATGGCATCTGAGCTGTGTTTTGAAGCAAAAGAGCAACTCTTTGAGGCAGAAGTAGGGATGAAGTACATTTCAGGAATGAGGGATGAACAGTGCAAAAGCTCAGACACTACAGATGGAGAATTGTGTGTGAGGAATAGAGGGAGGCTACGCCACAGAATGCAGGATGGGAGATGATGTTTAATGAAATTTCAAAGATGGATCAGGAACAGATGGTGGAGGAGTTTGAAAACTAAGCAAAGGAGTCTATGTTCTCTGCTAGAAGTAACAAGAAGTCATTAGAGTTCACTGAGTCAAAGAGTCACATGGTCAGATCTGGGTTTAAGGAAAATTACTTTGGCAGCAGTGGGGAGGCTGTACTCGAGTGGTGAGAGATGTGAGGCGGGGAGACTAATTAGAAGGCGGTTGTAATAATTTAGGTGAGAGGTGATGAGGGCCTGAACTAAGGTGGTAGCTGTGTGAGTAGCGAGAAAGGGTTGAATGCGAGAGATGTTTCAAAACTAGAAATGGCAAGATTTGGCAACTGATTGGTAGGTGGAGTGAAGGAGGGATAATGTCAAGGTTACACCCAGAAGACTGTAAGGATAGTGATGTCTTCAACAGAAAAATAGGGAAGCTTGGAAGAGGGAAGAATTCGGGGAAGATAATCAGTTGAGTTTTAGACATGTTGA